>NW_028143303.1:20100-141632 GCF_977018435.1 Lepisma saccharinum | reverse complement strand
GACACTCACAAACATCCATGTCGAGGTCCGAACCCGGGACCCCTGGCGTCGTAGTGCGATGTGCTAACCACTCCGCCACGGAGGGCCGACTACTGCCATTATTAACTCTCCACATACCTCTGTTCCCATCATTATGGAAATTCAAATATGCTCGAGCACTTCCTAATCTCCAGTCAGTGGTTTGAATCATAGATCCATTACAGTATCGAAAAGGAAATCTAACAATCTTTAGAGAAAAGATTCAACACTAATTCTTAACAACATAGATTTTTATAACATAGACTGAATAGTTTAGTGCTCAAAAGGCATGTGTTGACAGGGGTGACACATACCCAACACGAGCTCTACGAAGTATTATACTGTGAGTCCAGTACGTGAAAGGGTGATTGACATTTGAGTGTAGTAGTAATGGCAGCACTATGTTCCTACGCGTCAGCAAAAATTTGATGCGCCTGGTGTTATGTTACATCCGGTGTAGCGGGGTACGAGCGATTTTATTGTTGAGTCAGCAGAACGTGACTGTTGACATTGAAGGCATCGGAAGCGGTGGGGGGAGGGGGGTCAATGGATTTGTCACGTTGTTTCTTGATGTATGCTAACCTAACACGTGCGTATGTTTGTGTGTGTGTGGAGGAAATGCGCGCGCAACCATTGCGTATGATTCAAAGACATGAAGAAATGATTTAAAGATGGCGCCGAATTTTGCTTTACCCCCGAAAGTTTAGTGGCTAAGGTTATTGCTCTGTAAAACAAGAGGCGTCGAGGGTTCGATTCCTGGTAGAGTCAATATTGATTGATTGATAGATTGAGTTAGTTTTTTAAGTCAATTTTATGCACGGCAAAACTAATCAGGATTGGAGCTACAGTTGAAAAGTGGTGATTCGGACCACTATGTGCCTCCACCGAGTATCGAACCTGGGACCCCTTGATTACCAGTCGACGATGTCAATATTGAATGGTCTCGATTAGCCTGGGTGTAAATAAAGGCAACAAAATGTTTGAGTTCGAAAATCGAGTTGGGTTAGTGGTTAATGTTGTCACCTGGCAATGAAGAGGTCGCGGGTTCGATTCTCTAGGTAGTTAAATTAGGCCAATTGTTTAGCCCCGCCATTATAGGTCCCCGATTAGTCCATCTGTGCATAAATAGTGTTTGAATAAAATCAATATGGCGGCCTTGGGTTAGTGGTTAATGTTATCGCCTGGTAATGAAGAGGTCGCGGGGTTCGATTTTCTAGGTAGTTAAATGAGGCCAATTGTTTTGTCCCGCCATTATAGGTCCCGATTAGTCCATCTGTGCATAAATAGTATTTGAATAAAATCAAAATGGCGGCCGCGTTTTGTGTTTAGCGGCGGCGGCGGCGGCGACCGGGGCGCGGCGCGGGGCGGGGCGGCGCGGCGCGGGGGGTGTTTTTTTCCGCGAGATGTTTTAACCAAGTGGTTGAGGGTTCGATTCCCAATGTTGGTGAAAATTGGATATTCAATTGTATTTGTTTAAAAGTTCCGATTAGCTTTTTTGTGCACAAAGAGAAAATGAACTAATTGGAAATAGGATGTTTATGCTGTAATGAAAAGGTCCCGGGTTCGATTCACAATGTCAAATTGGCTGATAATGATGTTTTTTTTTTTTTAAAAAAAAAAAAGAAGTGTGTTGAGTCCCCATTAGTATTTAGGCAGGAACAGATATTAAAAATCAAAACAAAATGCCTTTTGATTACAACGCAAAGACTTTACCGCTAATGTATAAAGATAAATTAGAATCTGTTGTTTTGCCGTGTGGGGCCCCAGTACCGATTAGCTTAAATGCATAAAGAGTAGGTAAAATAAGCAAGATGGCCGTCACTATTGTTTTGTGATCAAAGAGGAGTCACAGGTTCGATTCAATCAAAGGAGGCAAGATTCTATGTTTCAATTCCATGTAAAAGTCTAAAGTTATGTTTCGATTAACCTCAATGCATAAAGAGGAATTAAACAAAAACAAGCAAAATGGCGACAGATGTGATAAAAGAAAAATTGAATTAGTTTTTTATAGTGACAAGAAAAAATAGCGAATCATTGTTAGAAATAGAATGAAAATAAAGATACTTGCCTTTGCGAGTCCAGCGCTGTGCAGAAAAGCTCTCATGCTTTATCTCCGACAAGTCCACAATACACATTTTTTTTTATTGTATAGTTAATTATTAATGTTGTTATTAACACAGATTCTTACCAGTGTGAAGAAAAGCTCTCATGCTTTATCTCCGACAAATTCACAATACACACTTTTTCATTATATAGTTAATTATTATTGTTGTTATTAACACCGAGTTTTACCAGTGTGAAGAAAAGCTCTCATGCTTTATCTTCGACAAGTCCACAATACACACTTTTTCATTATATAGTTAATTATTAATGTTGTTATTAACGAATGTTACCAGTAAAAATATAAACCATGAGGATTTTTAAAAGGGTGATAAGTGAAAAAAGCCAAGACATATATTTTATCCCCGTTTATTACCAATATTTACAAAATTCAAAAGAGCCGCACACACACACACACACACACACACACATACATATGTAAAATGTTTATATTGTGTCACCAGTTTATCAGCATGTTATTTAACAAGTTTTTATTCTTCAAGTTTGTTCACTCACCCACATAAGGAATTGTGTCACTATCATATCCATTTTCTGCTGCAACCACTGAATTAAAATGTTTCACTATTTTTTCCACAAGCATGTTCTCGCAAAAAACAAACACTTCTTTGGAAAGTCTTTTTCCGTCGATGTTTTGTATAGACAAAGGCTCAGGTTTTGTACATCCATGTAGATGGGAAAGCACAAACTTCTCCTTATTACATGCATGGACAGGGGAAATATCTGTGCAACCGAAACATTGTTCGCGAAGGTCGAGAATGCAAGATTCCACACAGTTTCCAAAATATGATTTCAGATACGGCGACACTGTTTCACACATAACTTTCGCATGCTCGATGCACACAAATATCTTCATAAAGTTCCGCCACGAACTTTCTGCGATGAACACTATCTCCAGGGAACCGTAAGCTGGTTTCTTCCTTATAATGATCTGACGGCGATTGTACAGTGTGGTTATCAGCAATTCATGTTGCTCACTTAGTGGGTAGGAAACACGAGGCTGCTCACCTGGAATAGCGATGTAATTGTCGATTACTGGAAACAATTCCTGAAGAGCGTGCCACTCCTGCAACTGTAGTTCAACACCGGCCGCCCCGCTTCTGTGTAGCCTGACCACAGGTTGGAAATCCAGATGAGAGGAAAGTCCGATTGAGATAACTTTTGTTTTCGAAGCATTCAAATAGTAGACGTGATCGAATAATATCGACTGGCGTATAAGACTAGTTACTTGTTTTTGTTCTTCAGGTAAATGCTGATCGCTCTCTTTCTGAAGAACCCCTTTGAAATTAGTGTACGGTTGAAATCTTTTTTTCAGCGGTATCGAAATAGAGGATTCCATGACTAAGAACTGCGAGATACTGCATGTCGCAGCGTGCAGGTATACATTTGAAGAAATGCGTGGGTGTGTTTTTGAGACGCATGCGCGCGTAGCAAACCAAGCATGTGCTGGACAAAAAAGGTGGAGGGGGCGGGGCATTACAAAGATCAATGGTGAGAGAAAAATCAGCAGAATATCATAAACGTCATATTGAGGAAATATTGGATAACAAATATTAATTAATTTAATTAAAGCATCAACCGCATTGTCGATCTGAAATTAGGTTTATAGACAGGGGGCAAAATGGAAAATATCGACGATGTTCTAGTATTGGATTGTTTCTGTATTTCCATCGGTATAATCCTCCACCACATTTGAAGCATACTGTTTTATCCTCTTTTTGAATGTAAAATAATCCTGCTTCGGACAGAGCTTCTACAAACGGGAATTCTTTTGATTGCCAGTTTCTGAAAGAGGACAATCTAGCATTGAAAGATCCCATCTCTGGATATTGCGTCATTGTTCTGTAAAGACACAAAACAAGATAAATATTATAAGTAAGCTGTTGTAAACTGTAACGCTACAAAATTATTAATATACTATTAGGACTATATGTAACTTGTATAAAATTTCAAACAGTATTTACTGTCAATATTTTCTAGTATACGTACCGAGTATTATAAATTTAATTTACGAGTCAGCAAATAAGTTGTTATAATATTGTCGTTTTTTATCGGTACTGGGAATAAAATTTGAAATTTATGCATGGGTTTACCAGAGGCTCTATGGAATAAATACAGAAAACAGTAATGCCCACAGTACACAGACCCGTAACTTTGTATCTGATGAGTGTTGTACGTATAGAATTTAGAGTTATTTTCCAAAAATCGCAAATGGTTATGCACATGTGGAGGTTTTCCGTAACTATCAAAAAATTCCCCCCGGGAGTTACTGTCTATGTAAATTGCTACCCAGTGCTTCCCGGGGCTATCTTTGGGATCTGTATTTACAATCAACGCTGCTGGTAGTTCCACATGTACAGGTAATTCATTAGCTGCGAAAACCCCAACATGATGATTGTCAAAGGCTCTATTTGATATTAACCCGTGAAGCAAATTTAAAGTCGACAGCATTGCTGGACACTAAATAGTAATATTGTGCAACTCACCTTGTTATACAATTTATCCAGATGAATATCTCTTTGATTATTAATTTCCATGAGAGCGTCAAATTCAGAGTAGATAACACAAGTCACAGTAGATTCCAAAGCCGATTTGAAGTGGACTTCCAAGCTAACAGCCCCTTGCCGTTGAAGACTGCAGTGGGATATGGCACTTGCAGCTGCGTCTGGTGTTATATCGAAAACAAGTAATGCGTATCCCTGGGGGTATTCCTCACGCGATATATTGTTTCCTTCATCCATATAGTGTATCCCTGTTCCAGAGAATAATGTGTGATATGCTGTTATGTACTTGTTGTTTTCAAAGTCTGGTTGAAGTGGTTTGCCCGGAATTTGGACTCCATCAACATATAAAGTAAAGAAGTTGTAATTGAAATGTTGAAAATTGAATGGGTTTGTAGACAGTGTGCCGTTGAATGCATCGTTGGTAACAAACCCCACAACTAATCGTTTCGGAAGACGTCCAAGTATCACATTGTCAATTGTTTTTGAAACAATATCTTTTGGAATAGTTACAGCTTTAAGTTGTACTCTTGTTAGAGGGTATTTTGCTGTATGTTTTTGCAATATGCGATTGTGACTAAGTTTGATGGATGAACTGACCGATACTTTTCTCACATATAGTGTAGCATCCAGAATTTCCACTTTGCCTTCACTGTCATCTAATCCCATCAAGCAGAAAGTGTTTTTCGAAGGAATCAGTTTTATTCGCATTTCCACTCCATTGATCAAAAATTTCTCTTGATTGAAAATATCAGAATGTAAGTAACCAAACATATCAAATGTTTTACTCTGTTTTGTTAGTTGGTTACGTTTTGTAAAGCCTTTGTTGTCTTCCGAAACGTTATCAAAAGCGCCTGCTGTATCCTTGTACCACAATGCACTTTGGAGATGAGATGATTTTGCAGATATGTCATAGTTCAGTGCTTTTTCAAAATAAGACCTGTATGGGTGCATGTGAGATGGAAACGAGATGAGTTTGTTATTTAAGTAGATTTGTACTTCGCTGAACATTGCATTGAGAAAATCATTGACAGGTCCAATTGTTTTATCTGTGGGTAGCAATAACTGACCATTCGCTTTTACAATTCTGGCATCTATATTCAACATTGTGTGTGCTAAATCCATATAATCATCACCATGTCCAGGTATTACAAACTCGGTGGGGGCATTATCTGCCAGGGAACTAACAGGTTTGTATCCGATGGTGTGGTGTTCTAAGATGCTTGTCTGAGTAGGTTTTACCGAGAAAATATCCAATTCACTTTTAAAACACTCACATGATTTCTCCCTAATTAGCGCCATATCTAATCAAAAATATCTGATGTTATTTGAATTTTCTTACGGTTGCGTTTGGTTGTTTTCTTGGTGTTTGTATTGGCACTGGATCTCTTCTTTCTCTGAGCGATCCTTCCAGTTCGCTGTCCCGAAGCAGAGTGATTCCTTTTGAAATGTTTATGCCCCTGATAACCTGAACCAATCATTTCCTTGAGCTTTGTTTCAGCTTTTCTTTTAAGATTTGATCTGGCATCCGAAATTCTGGATTGTAGTGACTGTTTTAGGGGTGTTTTGTCTACAACATCACCTAACACATTTACCCCTGTTTTTAACATTTCTTTCCCTACAGCTTTCGCTCCTTTTTTGATAAGAGGCAAAGCTGACCGAAAAAGTCCTCCAAGAAAACTTCCAATGCCATGTCCTTTTTGATAGGCAGCACCGTAATATATGTTACCTACACCAGATCCAGCTTGTTGATGGTAGTATTGAAAATATGGGTCATTCATAATCAGAGCTTTCCACCACAACGTCTAAAATGAAGTTTCAAACACACTAGTCCGAAGGAGAATGGGATGTGTGCACCAGTGCTATCCCTTAAGTCAATTTCTATTTGTTCGAAATTATGTTTCTGCACTGGGATGTAATGTGGTGAATCGAAAATTTGCACACCATCACTTCCAAAAGTATGTTCCATAGGATTAATGTTTATAATACGTAATAGAGGGGCGACAGCATCTCCCACCATATGTGATTCCGCAATATCTGTGTAAATATACATCTGGGAAGGAATTTCTCTCACAACATTTGGAGGCGAGCGTCCAATTTTTACTTCTGATAGATCATCGGTCGGTTTAAAACCTAATATCCGTGCCAGTTGAGGTGACAATTGTACATTTATGTTTCTCTGCTTGGTAGATATATCAACAGTCACATGTTTGTACGCAGGATGATTTCGGAGACTAAAATTTAATGTTTCAGAATATTTATTGATTTCTGCAACAATGCTGTTTATAGATGCGTAATAGCCTTCGGATATTCGAAGTTCGTTCCATTTGACATCATCCATAGATTTATATTGAATATAGTTGTTAAATCTTGTAATGTTTAGTATTGAATAAGGATAATGCACTTCTACCAATGCCATCTCCCATTTGTTGGTGTCCAACTCCACACGGTTCTGAAGCTTTGTGGTGTAATTAGTTAGAGTATTACTTGGGAAATATTTCATGGAACTGTTACTAGGCAAAGTAAGGTAGAAAGCGTTTGCTTTTCTCATGATGTGTTATGAAGGTTATTTGTACCACTGATGAGAATACCTACAAAAATTTATGCCTCTCTCTCTCTTTTTTTGACTCCAAAAACGATGCGCTAATCCAACTGTCAAATAATCTGGAGTAACCTTTCCAATGAACTAACAACTTTTTACTGGCTCCTTTACCTTTGGTCGCAAGGATTTTATCAATTTCATGCATATCCGGTAAGCGGACCAATTGCAACTCTTCCGTATAAAATGTTCCATCGATTTTATGTCCTTGTAGATCTTTTAATTCATACACTTGAGGATTTCTTTTCAAAATACGTTCCACCACAAATATTTCTCTTGTCCAATTTTCCATGTAACCTTTGTCAAAGCGTTTTTTGGTTTTTGTTATTCTCACTGTATCTCCTATTTTGAATGGCATCTTCAATGACAATAGTGGAGATGAATCAGATTTGAGTTTTTTGTCATACATATTGTGCCATACTTTCAAAACCTTCTCAGGAGTAACATCTGCTGGTGCCATTTTAATACTCGAGTGAATTTTATGATTATAAGCTTTCAAAAGCTTTGGGAGTACATTAACATAACAGCTGGTTCTTTGCTTAGTAAAATACTTCCACATGCGTTCCTTTAAAGTTCTGTTGAATCTTTCAACAATACTAGCTTTAATATCAGGATTCTTTGTTGTAAAATAAATTACATTTTGTTTTTTGAGATATTCCTGCACAATACTGTTGGTAAACTCACGGCCTTTGTCAGTTTGTAATTTCAAAGGTTTTCTTTTGCTTTGTTTGAAAATTTGCTGGAAAGCCTTTTTTATACATACACCAGTTTTATTTTTTACAGGGACAGCCCAAGCATGCCTGCTAAAAATATCGATAACTGTGAGTATATATCTGTACCCTTTGTTGTGATTCCGCAAACTCTGCATGTCATTCAAGTCAGCCTGCCATTGGTCATCGATATTATGCACAAAATAAAAGTTTCTCGGAAATCGACGCTTTACAGGTCTATGCAAAGTGTATGCAGTTTGCTTTGTCAACCAATGTTTGATTGTTGACATTGGTATGGATTTTTTTACAGCTTTCCATAGTGTTGAAGCTGTAGAATAGGATGCTGGATGAGATGGATTGTACCAGATATTCTCTAATATTTTTTCGCTCATGGTTTGTATCTTGACCAAACTGGAACAGTACGTTTACGTTTGTGCCCTGGAAATGATGATACAAAAGAAATTGGTTCCTTTTCTTCTTCTTCTTCTTCTGCTTCTGTTAATTCTTGTGCCTCTTCTTGGTTAGCTCCGGACAGCGGAACATGGCGTCCGGGGTTGCCAAAAACAATCTGTTGAATAAACTCCTGTCTCCGGGGGTTACCTATATATTCTTGAGGAATATTAGATAACGCCAGAGCTCTATTGAATAGTTGCCACCCAACAGGATTGCTTGTTTTTCGTGGTCGAATTATATCCGATACTAGATCGACAATATTTGAGCCTTCAATTTTATTATTGTTAATAAAAACTGCCCCATATTTATCCCAATCAATATTACTATTATGTAAAAGACGTTCATACAACAGTTCGGCTTTTCTACGATACATGCTAGGTGTAGCAGCTAGAATTTCTTCTTTCATATCAGTCAACTTCTCAGTAGATTCTGTAATCGGTAGCGACACAGGTTCTCTTTGTTTTCGAGTAATAGACAGAAATTTTTGGAGCACAATACTGTAACGATTCCATTTTTCATCATCCGAAAGACCTTTGAGATTCAAAATTACTTGCATATCCTGATCCAATTGCGATAAGGATGTAGACGGTGCAGACATAACAGGATGTCTCATGTTATCCATAAATTCTTGAGGTATTATAACCATTTTTTTGGCATGCTCCATGTTCAGATTTTTTTTTCACTTAAATAAACTTGATAACACACCTCCTATTAAAGGGGCTAATAACGCAGGTAAAAATCCTCCGTGTTGCACTAGTATCTGTTTCTTCTGCTTTGTAGAGTGTCCTTTGGCAGAGAGATTACGTATCACCTTCTTGTACCGGCTCAATCTTGTTTTCTGAGGTGTTGAAAGAGGAACATTCCCTTTTAGAACATTGTAACAACACTCACAGATTGAATTAACTAAGGAAGAATCAGCAGCTTGTAATATCGCTGTGCGAAGTGCTGGTTTAGCATCCGACAAAACTTGGAGCACTTTAGCGTGTTTCACTCTTGGAGCCATGATGACAGAATAAACGACTAGTGATTATGCTTGCTTTTTTTGTAGGAATATATACATAATTGATATCATCGTCGGGAAATATCCGCGACCGAAAACGTACTTCTTCCGGAGTGTTCTGCTTCAGATCAAACAGCAAATATCCATGGGGTTCAGCGGTGGCATTGTAATATGCATCTTTTATAAAATTTGGATTCTCCGGGTATACTTGTCTAGATAAATAATTAATTTGGGCTCTGTCTCTTGGATTTTTGAAGCATACAATATAATGACTATTTAAAGATATATCCCTATTCCCTTTTCCCTGATGGAATAGATTTTGAGTGATAAAGAAAAGACTAATATCACGATGATGACACCCTTTTGTAAATAAATCTGTGACTCTTTGATCGCATTCCCTCATCTGATCATCGATAATAATAAGATGAGGTCCAGAATTTGGCACAAATTGGTCAATATTAGGCATTCCTTCCCGAAATTGTACAAAACCAGGGAAATCATTGTATGCAGATTGCCATTCCCCGTAGCACACCAAAATATTGTTGAATTTTACATTTACCATTTGGGGTAAACACTGGAGAAAATGCTTCACAAAATATGTCTTTCCACATCCTGATGGACCAGCCAATATTGCAGAGAACGGGTGTTTCCACAAGCACTCCATTTCTCAAACTGTGAAGAATGTTTTAAATTACATATAATATAAAAGTCGAATGTTATGAATATTTTTCTAGTTGTTAGATTTTACTGATATGTTGTATCTTCAAATTACATATATATATATATATTATATTGTATTGTATTATATATATATATATACACTTCATCAATAAATAAATATGCGTGTGTGTCTGTATATATAGATATATATACACACACACACATACAGACAATTTTCTTATAGTACAAAATTCATTTTACAACAGCACAACAAATGCCAGATAGCATTGTACGCATGCGCGTTTGTAAACCCCGCCTACATATTCCGAGCATCAGCGTTGTGTTAGATAGCTCTCCATTGTTTCAACAACGATAAACAGCTTGGTGGCCCAGATCAAATTGGTTCTGGAATCTACTGTGACGTGTACCGTCTACTTTGAAGTATAAAAAGGTGAGTTGCACAATATTACTATTTAGTGTCCAGCAATGCTGTCGACTTTAAATTTGCTTCACGGGTTAATATCAAATAGAGCCTTTGACAATCATCATGTTGGGGTTTTCGCAGCTAATGAATTACCTGTACATGTGGAACTACCAGCAGCGTTGATTGTAAATACAGATCCCAAAGATAGCCCCGGGAAGCACTGGGTAGCAATTTACATAGACAGTAACTCCCGGGGGGAATTTTTTGATAGTTACGGAAAACCTCCACATGTGCATAACCATTTGCGATTTTTGGAAAATAACTCTAAATTCTATACGTACAACACTCATCAGATACAAAGTTACGGGTCTGTGTACTGTGGGCATTACTGTTTTCTGTATTTATTCCATAGAGCCTCTGGTAAACCCATGCATAAATTTCAAATTTTATTCCCAGTACCGATAAAAAACGACAATATTATAACAACTTATTTGCTGACTCGTAAATTAAATTTATAATACTCGGTACGTATACTAGAAAATATTGACAGTAAATACTGTTTGAAATTTTATACAAGTTACATATAGTCCTAATAGTATATTAATAATTTTGTAGCGTTACAGTTTACAACAGCTTACTTATAATATTTATCTTGTTTTGTGTCTTTACAGAACAATGACGCAATATCCAGAGATGGGATCTTTCAATGCTAGATTGTCCTCTTTCAGAAACTGGCAATCAAAAGAATTCCCGTTTGTAGAAGCTCTGTCCGAAGCAGGATTATTTTACATTCAAAAAGAGGATAAAACAGTATGCTTCAAATGTGGTGGAGGATTATACCGATGGAAATACAGAAACAATCCAATACTAGAACATCGTCGATATTTTCCATTTTGCCCCCTGTCTATAAACCTAATTTCAGATCGACAATGCGGTTGATGCTTTAATTAAATTAATTAATATTTGTTATCCAATATTTCCTCAATATGACGTTTATGATATTCTGCTGATTTTTCTCTCACCATTGATCTTTGTAATGCCCCGCCCCCTCCACCTTTTTTGTCCAGCACATGCTTGGTTTGCTACGCGCGCATGCGTCTCAAAAACACACCCACGCATTTCTTCAAATGTATACCTGCACGCTGCGACATGCAGTATCTCGCAGTTCTTAGTCATGGAATCCTCTATTTCGATACCGCTGAAAAAAAGATTTCAACCGTACACTAATTTCAAAGGGGTTCTTCAGAAAGAGAGCGATCAGCATTTACCTGAAGAACAAAAACAAGTAACTAGTCTTATACGCCAGTCGATATTATTCGATCACGTCTACTATTTGAATGCTTCGAAAACAAAAGTTATCTCAATCGGACTTTCCTCTCATCTGGATTTCCAACCTGTGGTCAGGCTACACAGAAGCGGGGCGGCCGGTGTTGAACTACAGTTGCAGGAGTGGCACGCTCTTCAGGAATTGTTTCCAGTAATCGACAATTACATCGCTATTCCAGGTGAGCAGCCTCGTGTTTCCTACCCACTAAGTGAGCAACATGAATTGCTGATAACCACACTGTACAATCGCCGTCAGATCATTATAAGGAAGAAACCAGCTTACGGTTCCCTGGAGATAGTGTTCATCGCAGAAAGTTCGTGGCGGAACTTTATGAAGATATTTGTGTGCATCGAGCATGCGAAAGTTATGTGTGAAACAGTGTCGCCGTATCTGAAATCATATTTTGGAAACTGTGTGGAATCTTGCATTCTCGACCTTCGCGAACAATGTTTCGGTTGCACAGATATTTCCCCTGTCCATGCATGTAATAAGGAGAAGTTTGTGCTTTCCCATCTACATGGATGTACAAAACCTGAGCCTTTGTCTATACAAAACATCGACGGAAAAAGACTTTCCAAAGAAGTGTTTGTTTTTTGCGAGAACATGCTTGTGGAAAAAATAGTGAAACATTTTAATTCAGTGGTTGCAGCAGAAAATGGATATGATAGTGACACAATTCCTTATGTGGGTGAGTGAACAAACTTGAAGAATAAAAACTTGTTAAATAACATGCTGATAAACTGGTGACACAATATAAACATTTTACATATGTATGTGTGTGTGTGTGTGTGTGTGTGTGCGGCTCTTTTGAATTTTGTAAATATTGGTAATAAACAGGGATAAAATATATGTCTTGGCTTTTTTCACTTATCACCCTTTTAAAAATCCTCATGGTTTATATTTTTACTGGTAACATTCGTTAATAACAACATTAATAATTAACTATATAATGAAAAAGTGTGTATTGTGGACTTGTCGAAGATAAAGCATGAGAGCTTTTCTTCACACTGGTAAAACTCGGTGTTAATAACAACAATAATAATTAACTATATAATGAAAAAGTGTGTATTGTGAATTTGTCGGAGATAAAGCATGAGAGCTTTTCTTCACACTGGTAAGAATCTGTGTTAATAACAACATTAATAATTAACTATACAATAAAAAAAAATGTGTATTGTGGACTTGTCGGAGATAAAGCATGAGAGCTTTTCTGCACAGCGCTGGACTCGCAAAGGCAAGTATCTTTATTTTCATTCTATTTCTAACAATGATTCGCTATTTTTTCTTGTCACTATAAAAAACTAATTCAATTTTTCTTTTATCACATCTGTCGCCATTTTGCTTGTTTTTGTTTAATTCCTCTTTATGCATTGAGGTTAATCGAAACATAACTTTAGACTTTTACATGGAATTGAAACATAGAATCTTGCCTCCTTTGATTGAATCGAACCTGTGACTCCTCTTTGATCACAAAACAATAGTGACGGCCATCTTGCTTATTTTACCTACTCTTTATGCATTTAAGCTAATCGGTACTGGGGCCCCACACGGCAAAACAACAGATTCTAATTTATCTTTATACATTAGCGGTAAAGTCTTTGCGTTGTAATCAAAAGGCATTTTGTTTTGATTTTTAATATCTGTTCCTGCCTAAATACTAATGGGGACTCAACACACTTCTTTTTTTTTTTTTAAAAAAAAAAAAACATCATTATCAGCCAATTTGACATTGTGAATCGAACCCGGGACCTTTTCATTACAGCATAAACATCCTATTTCCAATTAGTTCATTTTCTCTTTGTGCACAAAAAAGCTAATCGGAACTTTTAAACAAATACAATTGAATATCCAATTTTCACCAACATTGGGAATCGAACCCTCAACCACTTGGTTAAAACATCTCGCGGAAAAAAACACCCCCCGCGCCGCGCCGCCCCGCCCCGCGCCGCGCCCCGGTCGCCGCCGCCGCCGCCGCTAAACACAAAACGCGGCCGCCATTTTGATTTTATTCAAATACTATTTATGCACAGATGGACTAATCGGGACCTATAATGGCGGGACAAAACAATTGGCCTCATTTAACTACCTAGAAAATCGAACCCCGCGACCTCTTCATTACCAGGCGATAACATTAACCACTAACCCAAGGCCGCCATATTGATTTTATTCAAACACTATTTATGCACAGATGGACTAATCGGGGACCTATAATGGCGGGGCTAAACAATTGGCCTAATTTAACTACCTAGAGAATCGAACCCGCGACCTCTTCATTGCCAGGTGACAACATTAACCACTAACCCAACTCGATTTTCGAACTCAAACATTTTGTTGCCTTTATTTACACCCAGGCTAATCGAGACCATTCAATATTGACATCGTCGACTGGTAATCAAGGGGTCCCAGGTTCGATACTCGGTGGAGGCACATAGTGGTCCGAATCACCACTTTTCAACTGTAGCTCCAATCCTGATTAGTTTTGCCGTGCATAAAATTGACTTAAAAAACTAACTCAATCTATCAATCAATCAATATTGACTCTACCAGGAATCGAACCCTCGACGCCTCTTGTTTTACAGAGCAATAACCTTAGCCACTAAACTTTCGGGGGTAAAGCAAAATTCGGCGCCATCTTTAAATCATTTCTTCATGTCTTTGAATCATACGCAATGGTTGCGCGCGCATTTCCTCCACACACACACAAACATACGCACGTGTTAGGTTAGCATACATCAAGAAACAACGTGACAAATCCATTGACCCCCCTCCCCCCACCGCTTCCGATGCCTTCAATGTCAACAGTCACGTTCTGCTGACTCAACAATAAAATCGCTCGTACCCCGCTACACCGGATGTAACATAACACCAGGCGCATCAAATTTTTGCTGACGCGTAGGAACATAGTGCTGCCATTACTACTAGTGTCTACAGAAATAATCACCCCTTACACCCCTTGTAATCAAGGGATCCCTGGTCCTATTCCCGTTGAAGGCACAGTGTACAATGATTCGGATCCCTAATTAAACTGTAGGTTCAGTCCCGATTAGCCTATCTGAACATAAAGTTTGACTTAAAACAAACTTTGGCATCGACTTTACACAGCACGACTGTCTTCCAGTGTCCGTCCTCCACTGTGACTGTCGGAAGTTGCTCAGTATCTCGAAGAGGACAGCGTTGGAGGACAATTTAACTTCGACGAACAAAGTTAGCGGAGAGTAATTTAACAAGGAGGAGCAAGCGTCCAGCCTCGAATTTGTTTAGGAGGTGCTTGGAAGGACGTTGGAAACAGAATGCTCGGATCGATTTGTTTCCGTCGCGACCTGAAGAATGACGGAACAACAAGACATTCTTAGGTAAATAGACACGACGATTCTAATCTTCTAAATTCTTAAGGTTCATTCCAAGAAGTCAACTAAAAACTACCTAAAACCTAAACAAAATGGCAAAATATATGATATTAAGTTCGCCCCCCCCCCCTTCTGAGAAAAATCCTGTGGACACCCCTGTGTTCCAGGTCCGATTTCCGATGGAGGCATATCACACAGTGGTTCAAAGTCAAAAGTTTATTTTGAGTAATCGGCACTGAGCCTACAATTTCAAGTGAGATCCGAGCCACTGTGCATCTACCGAGGGTCGAACCGGGGACCACATCAAAACGAGAGATCAATTTGGCTGTCATGAAAATGCTTTAAGATTTGAAAAGTACAAAATATATAGTTAACGCAAATATGAGTAAAAAGAACTTGCACATTAGTTCTAAATAATACAATTGTCAAAACCTGTAGTCAAATTACATACATGTAATTAAGAACATAGACATTACATGATAAAATGTAGAAGGAATTGAAATTGTCAATTCTTGTATATAATTGACTTTCCCACAATTTATTTGCCGATATATTTAGTGAAGCTTAAAGCTAAAAGGTGAGATTTACTAAGTATAGCAGCAAATGAATTGTGCATAAATGACGTCATCGTCGTAATTTTGTTGGCTCCCATTACCTATTTCTTAGCGATTTCTAGCCAAAGGTGCCGAGATCTTTATTTTACTTAATATTTATTTATTGTTTTAAATGGCGAAGTTAAGACACAGGACTTTTCTTCCACTCTGCTTTAGGTTTTACAATTTGTTGATAACACATATGTTTGAGAAATATATGAAACTGAAAAGTTTACAATAAAAAGAAAAGAAAAAGCGCACGAAAGACACACATACACTGTAAGTAATAATATATATATACGTAAAACATAAATAACAAAAATAATAAAAATACCAAAGAGTCAATGGATGTTGGTCCTACAAGTTTGTATCGAAGAACGGTTTCATTTATTTTTATTTACATGTTTTCAATACTGCTATTAACTCCAGAAGATAATTTCTTAATTTTGATTTAAATTATGCCATTTGGTAGGTCGTTGCACGCTCTGGTAGCAGTGATAGTGAAGGAATTTGCATAAAACGTTATTTGGCGGAAGGGGATTGCCAGGAAAGAATTGTCTCGCGATCGGGGTTTGCTGCGCTTAGGGGCTGACATCGAGAAAGTAGTTCACCGTTCAGGTCAATATACGTAAAGACACAGATCTTGTTCCAAAACATTGATAATGTTTGCTTTTTTCAGGAAGTTATGTCCTTCATTATCACTTATTGAAGGCTATTATCCTCTCTGCTTCTATGGTGTTACGAGGTCTTGTTGTAGGAGGTTGTGTATGTTTACATTGCAATGTCGTGTTTTCGGGCGTTAGTATCTACATGACCGCAGTACGATGTTCAGAGATTAATGTTGATATGGATATGGGAAATTGGATTCCTACATGTTGAAGGTTTTTATACCGAGTATCACGATATTTTTGTCGTAATTGGTATTGGAAGAACAAGCGTTTAATTAACAAGTGAATCATACACGATGATTTGAAATTTTCGCACGTACCTTGTGTCTATGGTTATTTTTGTAACAATATTCAATTTTTGTTTCTTTCTAACTCGTTGCATGGTAACAATCACTGGATTGAATCAGAAATTATCTCGGAAAGTGAAACATTACCTTTACTGTCTTAACTACCCCTCGGTGGAAGACAAACTTTAAGATTAACCAAATGGGATATTTGTTCAGTATGGATAAAATGAATATTGACAATAGCTAACGCATGTACTGTAAGTAATGGTACAACAGTAATAGTATAAGTAGATTAAAGAAAACTATTTGAAGTTAGTTATTAGCTATAAATAACCCAATGTATGTAAGAGTTTACAGGATTCTTGTTGGGAAACCTGATGGTAAGAGACCTGTAGGAAGGTCAAGACGAAGATGGAGTGATAACGGAAAAGATTGGATTGATCTTGCCCAGGATAGGGACAGATGGAAGACTTTTGTTACTGCAGTAATAAACTTTTTGGTTTAAGAATTCTAGATAGTGGGTTAGTTAAGTAATTACAATATTTTTTTTAAAAAGAATGTTTATTTTGTTTGAATCCATTCCTTCAACACGGAGCATATTTCTTTCAGTCTTGCTATTTTTCATTGGGAACCCGTTGAAATATGCATGTCTACTTTAAATACCGAAGTCCCAGTCACGTAGGGATCCTTCTATTCCCGACCCTCGGCGAAATCATTATTTACCGCTCAGCCTCTGTCCGGGACTAAATCTGTTTACCCAGCGTCCGTCCGGCTACGTGCACGCGGTGTGGGTGGTTCTAGGAAGGAGGGGATCGTTAGTCCTTCGTCCTACAAGGGCCGGATGCTTTACTTGCAGGCAAATGTCCTCAGAGGACTGTTCTTGAGAGATATAACTTTTCCATTTTCTCATATCTATCTCCCCTACTCTGTTCCTCCAGTGGGTTGCTGGAGATGAAAGATGAAATTCGCGTGTTTACAGCTACCGGGCAGTTATTATTTAACTTGTGGATTCTAATGACTAGGGCTTGGAAGTTGAGGACTTATAAATTGCCAAAGAAAAGACCTATAAAAATACCTAAAAATATAAAAAAAGGACATAAAAACGAAAAAAAGGACGTATAAATATGATCCAAATTAATTAATAACTTCAGTTTTAATTACATGTTTAATGCATAAAAAATACAAAATTCTGGTGGTATGGAACACACAATGCGAAAAAAACAATATTAATGAAATGCATCTTCTTTCAGACATTATATATTTTTTAGATTAACATAATTTGAAAAATCATATTTGAAGAATCGTATTTGGCCTAACCACACTAGGGTTACAGAAATAGGACTTCGGAAACCTTACCTCAGTTGGGTAAATATATACAACCTTGGTGACAATGAAGTTCGACCAGAAAGGAATACGTGATTAAATGCACAGAAGCATAGGCGGTGGAATGGGTGACCCGCAGAAGTGACGCATGTGTGTAAGAGGATGGCGTGTGAGCAGGCAAGAATCGTGATCCCAGCATGTTGCACCCAAGGTCACGTAAAGAACGAAAACGGGGAACAATACGCGTGACATTGAATTCGACCAGGCACCATACCCATACGAAAAATTCCAGATAGTGCCGCATTCGACGGAAGCATGACGTCACGGACACGATAAGGGAGTCCGCCGTATATAAGCGCATGCTGTGCACCGAGGAACCGTAGTGCATCATCACCATGGCCAGGGGCAAACCTATTGACAACACCGTGAGGAGAAGAGTGGTGGAGTTGCAACGGGATGGACTCAGTGAACGGGAAATAGGGCGTCAACTGAACTTACCCAAGTCAACCGTCCACTGCATCCTCAAACACCACCAAAATACGGGTACTACAGAGGCAGGTAAGGCCCCCGGTCGAAAACGCCTGCTGAGCGTGCGTGACCTACGGATATTTAGGCGCTAATCCAGACCAACAATCATGTTTCTGTGGCCGAATTACGACTGTGGACTCGAGAACGCTTTCACATTGAAGTGTCAACCAGAACCATTCGCCGTTACCTACAGCGATGCGGTTACCGAGTGTACAAGGCGAAACGTAAACCCTTCCTTTCCATGTTGAACAAAGGCAATCGACTACGGTGGGCACGAATGTACAGTCATGGAAAAAAGTTCTTCCCCATAAGGCTTTAATAGGAGCAAGTAATGCAGGAGGGTAGGCAACACATATTGCACCCTTCGATGATCGGGTGATTTTGCCTGTCTTAACACCGAGAAATGTGTTCCACGCGAAGGTCAACATGACAGGAAAGCAAAGAGGGTCACGTGACTATTGGTTACGTGGAGTGTTGTGCTTCTCCACGTCCCCAGTTCTTGATCCACATTGCAGAAAAAGTAGAGCTGCATGCAATATATGAAAATAGGTTGTTTTCAACTACACGCTTAATTATGATTTTCCCAATTGTAAATCTATCAGACGTGTCTCTCGGGACAGTCTTTTACTTTGAATTCCTGTTTGTCATAGGCGTAACTTGACGGGAGCAGAAAGGGCATTTGTAACCCCCCCCCCAAAAAAAATCAGGTTTCTTAAAGCTGCTAAAACAGGAATTAAATACTATGATTTGACGCGTCCAAAAAAAGTATTATATTGAAAGATTTTTCCCAAATACGTAGATAGAAATTTAATACTTTGAAAGTGTCTCAGATTTGTTTATTGTCACAACTTAGTGTGGCACAGGTCTACTACAAAAGTGGAATTTCGTAACAGAAATATGAACCCACTCCTTTTATTTCGTAGCCGATTTCATCTTGAAACTGAAATTAAGAATATTAGTTAATAATGTCATTGGTAAACAATAAAAAAATGTGTTAAACCCAATTCTTTAATACCTTATCATAATCTTTATCGCAAGTTGAAATTTTGTTGTAAGTCCACTGTATGCAAAAAAAAAAAAAAAGGTAAAGTTCTCACCTGTGCTTGGCGCTACGCCATGAAGGCGTATAGGGGGTGTGGGGTAACGCCCCACACTTTCTTCATTCGTTCGTGAGTGGGGGTGATGTGATCAGCATCACACCACCCCACACTTTCTTGATTCGTTCGTGAGTGGGGGTGATGTGATCAGCATCACGCCCCTGACCGCCTTTACCACCAGGGTTTCCCCCAGGTACCCATGTCATTCGACGCTGGGTGGGCGCTGGGGCCGCTTCCAACGTTAGAAAAGTTCCCGGGCTTGAACCGGCCGGGAATCGAACCCGGGACCTATAGCATGGTAGTCAGACGCGTTACCGACTGAATCACCGGCACAGACAGACTAATCTGAAGTGCATACAGTTTAAAGTGGGATCCGAACCACTATGTGCGATCACCTGGTATCGTACCCCAGACCCCTTGATTACAAGGCCTTACCACTACGCCATCAGTGAGGCGCACACAATCTTTGTATTTTGACCTTTTTAAACCTATATGTATCATATAAGAGGTTGTTTAACGTTGCTATGCCTCTATGGATTATATTTAGCCAGTATTCGAGCACATAGCGTCAGGTTTCATAGAATATAAGCTTCTCTTCCATGTTTATGGTTTCCTGTCTGCAGTAGAAAAACTGGCAGGTTCCCATAGCTTTTCTTTCAATAGTCTTCCAATGGTTGCATATCATATCACTCAAATTTGATTCATTCGTTTCGAACACAATCCCCGATGGCGCAGTGGGATCGTGTGCGCCTTGTAATTAAGGGATCCCGGGTTCGATACTCGGTGGAGGAACATAGTGGTTCGGATCCCCCTTTAAATTATAGGTCCATTCACGATTAGCCTAACAGGACATAAAGTGGACTTAAGACACCAAATCAAGCAACTAACACAATCCCGTTATTGTCCAGATTATCGAATCCAGAACCTTCGTCGCGAATAACATAAGCAGGAAGACAACGTGAAATAACCGAACAGAAACAGAACCTAAAACCTACATCGGATAGATTGGATTAAGTCTACGATACAGCACGGGTTCTGAAATGAAAAAGAATACGAAAGTTGAAGGACCTCTATACGCACCGACTTTTCCTCCACTCAATGGGGAAGATATCCTTCTAGCTGAGAAGCCTTTACGTAGGAGTGCCCTGAGGGAACTTCAAGGCCACGACGATAAAGTGCAATGACGGGACCAAAACATACGGCAGATAGCTGTGTTCCTCCTTATTTCGTACGCCATTGATAACTGGAACACGTGACCTCGTCTTTGGTAGAGCAGAAGCCTGCTTGCTTGCCACCACCCTTTAGTTCAGTGACCTTCGCCCGTAGTCAGCAAGAGTGAATGACTCACCATATACTTGTTGTCTGTGAGGCTACACAAGAATAGATATTTCGTTAGTGGCTGTAAGTATTGTTTCATCTGCAGTTATATCAGTTACCATTTCAATAGTTTCCTTCCTAATGGTTACTTTAGTGATAAACATGTAAATTAGTTCTCGAGAGTGAACGTTTTATCTATTTGAACGGGGGATTTTTATACAGCCTGCATGTATTATTTTTTCCTGAAACAAGAAGAAATTCGAAGACGCAAAAAGAGTTGTATAAGAGTAGTTAACAAAAGGAAAAAAGAAGAAGAAATCGAAAATGTAAATGCTGAAATAAATTATGGTAGAGATCGAGTGAATAACATTTTGTCATGGGGCCTCCTCGATGGCGTAGTGATAACGTCGTCGCCTTGTAATCAGTGGATCCCGGGTTTGATACACGGTGGATGCACATAGTGGTTAGTATCCCACTTTAAACTGAAGGTCGAGTCCAGATTAGCATATCTGTGCACCAAACCAAAACTAAGAAAGAAATTGTCACAGTGTAAGAAAATTTAATGTTCAACCACATACGAAACACAAGGGAATAATATATTGCAGTTTGGAGTTCACATGTGTAGCATCTAACCAGCACAATTATGAATCGCAACATATCGTATCAGATCCATTTTTTTTATGATTTTTATATTTCATATTTATTACCCCCACACCCCCTATACGCCTTCATGGCGTGGTGCTATGCACAGGGGAACACTTTACTTTTACTTTATCCATTTTTATTATACATGTATGATAATATAAGAGAAGTAGAGGAAAGAGAAAACCAAGCGAAACACGGACGCCTTCTCCAGAATTTCAAATCTCGTTACATAAGGTTCTGGGTTGGAGTCCCGAACAGGCATGACTTTCTTGTTCTTGCCCTTTTATCTGCTTCATTTCATCATCATTCATCGTTATGGTTTACCTGCAGGGGAAGAATACTGGCAATAATTGCCAATACAAAGCCAATGACAAACAGAACAACTCGATTACGGAGGTGCCAAGAAGAAACGAGACTTGACAGTTTCTCCGTCTCTCGGTTTGTCGAATTGAAAATTGCTCTCCCGTTCTCGGTCTCGATTAGTTAAATATAGAAATCGAAAATGTATGTGAATGAATATACATGTATTTTATATATTCCGGTTTTGTAGGAGATTTCGTGAGAGATGAAATAAGTACTCTTCCATCCTATTTATTTTTATAATTTTTATTCTCTGTTCGATGATCGCGACGATAAGGACGAGTGACCATTACATGAAATTGATGACGAAATAGTCAAACACCCCCGACAAGGACGGTACTCAAACCCGGGAACTTTGGCGACGATATCGAATGTCAATCACTTAATGAGCTTGACCACCGAGCCTGCTTAATGTTGTTTCTGTCAGGTAATTCGTAATAATATCCCACATTCACTATCATTTGCTTCATAATTTATCTTATTGTTGTGATTAACCTGAATTCAAAGAATTAGTTGAAAGGCAAAAATGCAAGATTGAATTCTCTGATGTTACTTCGTGCCGAATAATATGACGTGGTATTATGATATGAATTTATTAATCATATAATATGCTTATTCATTCCATTGATTGATCCCAATTGAGCACACAAAATATGCTATAATGTCCACTCCATGGAGGAGTGGTTAGCACAGCGCGCTACGATGCCATGGGTCCCTGGTTAGAATCTCGACTTGGGCGTGGGTGTCCTTGGTAAGTGTCCCTTCATCAATTTCATCATAGCATCACTCATCTTCATCGTCGCTATTTGCCAAAAGTGAAAGAATAGCAAATCTAAATAACAAACATCTCATCAAATCGAACATCTCTACCGATTTAATTCTATACGGTACCGAATTCCCACTTTATTACTGCATCTTAAGTCATTTTACAGCATCTCAATTGTTTTCCGATTCGAAAACATTTGGAATGTTGTTTTGTGCAGTTGATTGTGCATTGTTTCGTTGTTTGGATTGTTTAATTAACGTCGCATTAATTATTTTTAGACCAATCGTGACGGGGGAAGCTAGAGCACAAAGAAAGCAAAAAAGACAAGGAAGAGACCACGGCTTTCTTTAAAGATAGCATCCCGTGAATACAACTCAAGTGACTGCAGAATATTATGAATAAAATTTATTTCGCTTTTTCCTTTTATTTCTGTTTCAGTTATTTTACTTCGCTTTTCTTCTACCACTCGCGTTACTCGTGTCGGTGAGGAAGAATTATAAACTCGTGAAATGGACGATGGTACAAAAAAATATATGCCTCTCCCACGGTTCGAAACTGTCAGTACAAAATATTGTCTTATTTTTAAAATTTACGGGCAAATATGGTTTGTCATGTAGCAATTTTCGCTTTTCTCTTTCTCAAGGGGTTCCATTGCCTCTCTGATGTCGTAGTGGTAACGTCTTCGCCATGTAATGAAAGGCTTCCGAATTCAATACCAAATAGAGAGGCATTTGGTTCGGATCCCATTTTAATCTGTAGGTCCAGTGCATGAACTGGACTTAAACAATTAACGTGTGGCATGTGGTCTGTGATGAGAACCATCATTTCAGCGAACCTCTTGACAATGACTCTAATATCACTTGAAAGAATAGTATTTCTTTACGAGTAGGTCTTGTCAAGAAACCAGTTCCTGAAATTTTCTTCTGGAGGCATCGTAGCACCCAGCTGTTTGTTGTGGCTGGGGCACGAGTCATGTGACTCATGCTATCAAAGCTCAATCCTTCCCGAGAACTCAGAATCACCAGGCAAACTTAAGCAAATATTTTGTTATTTGGGTTGCATAAACAACAGGCTTTAAGACGTTACGAAATTCTACGTCCTGTGGCCGAATCCATTTTCAATGTTGTGTACGGGAAAATACGGAAAACAGTCATTTGTCGGAAGGAGGAACAGAATGAAGCAAAATGTTATGCACGTCGGGTACAGAAACCTGCGTCAGTGATGGTATGGGGATGCATGACGGCATCTGAGGTTGGCCCACTACACGTCTGTGAGGGCACTGTGAATGCACACGCCTATACACGCATACTGGAGCGGCATCTTCCCACAGTGCGAAGGCACCTGTTCCACAGGCGGCGTCTCATCTTTCAACACGACAATGCCAGGCCTCATACAGCGCGGCTGACAAGAGAATGGTTGACTCGCCATCACATGCGAACTTTGCCATGGCCACCATCGAGTCCCGACCTCTCGCCCATTGAGAGTGTGTGACGTGTTCTTAAGCGACGTGTGCAATAGAGGGGACCCACGACAGTGGCTGCTCTTATCGCCTGCCTGCAGGAGGAATGGCACCGCATCGATGTGGAATACCTTGAACGACTCGTCCGCAGCATGACCCGACGCATTGCCACAGTTATTCGCCGACGGAGCGGCGTCACACCATGGTAAACAGGATCCCCTCTAACAGTGGTCGAACTTCAATGTCACGTGTAGATGGACGAAAATGTTTTATTTTGTGTGGACACCATACATTGCTGCGTTGCAGCGGAAATTCATGTTTTCCTTTGTTCCATGTAGCCTGCTGAATAAAATATGTTCAGCATATGCATGTGTTCTCCTTCTTTCACAACGCACTCCTATATTTGTGACTGGTCGAACTTCATTGTCACTAAGGTTGTATATATTTTATTTCTTTACTACAGAAAGGATGTTTAAGAGGTGATGAACTGATGATGGTTCGAATTGAGAATGAATGGGTAGTAAAAACGTAGTCGAAAGAAGGTGAAGTTGCAAAAAAAAAGCCGTTAAGACCTAAAAAAAGGCTAAGAAAGGACGAATAAGCCAAAAAACGCCGAAAAAGGCAAAAAAGGACAAATAAAACCCACCTTTTTCTGGCCTAAAATGACCCAAAGTGAACATATATTATGTTGGGCCTCGTCTTCGGACACTAGGGAAAAAAAAGATTTTTCCTCAACTTCCGAGACCTACTAATGACCCAACTGATTTTGATTGGGCTATACTGCATAAGCGACCCTTGTATTTTACCGTTTCGGCGTAAAAAAAAATGTTCACTTATAGTATTCAAATCGTGCTTCGATTTGGCACTGTGCATTTTTCAATTAGAAGTTCCTGTTCTGTGAAATAATATAAGCTTTCTTACATTAATTACCATAGGTGGTTTTCTTTATCGATTTGGTTTGGTTTGATGTTTTAAGTCCACTTTATTCACAGTAAGGCTAATCGGGACTGGGCCTACAGTTTAAAGTGGGATCCGAACCACTTGTGCCTCCACCGGGTATCGAACCCGGGACCCCTTGATTACAAAGCAAAGATGCTACCACTGCGCCATGGGGGAGGCACGTTTTCTTTATCGAAATCCATGTTGTAAACACACAGTATTGCCATGTCGAACTTTGGTTTTTAACTTGGATATGTACGCAAATTTCCACTAAGATTAGTTTTCATCCCTATTAATGATTTTCATTTTATTTTTGGATATTGAAGTTTATTTTTTAATAACTGTTTTCGTTAAATTGTTTTTCTTCAATTTGTTTGGGAAATATGTGGTTTGTGGTTATTTTATTGTTCAAGGTTGTGCTAACGGTGTGCGATAAGGGAGACCCTGACTTCAATTGTCTTCCTTATCGTACAACGTGAGGACCAACCTTGCGTTGTGACGTCACTCGAGGAATGCCTACGTTGTTAGGTTAGGTCCGTTAGGTTTTGTTCCCTTAGCATAAATACACTGTAAATGCATTATTTATGCTAAAATAACTAAACCCAACAAGCCTAACATAACAAATGAGGTATTTAACTTACATAAGCACGTAAATTAGGTTCATTATGTTTCATTTATAATGGAGGTTCCTCAAACTTAATACTACGTTTATTTCCACTTCCCATTGTTTCCTCACCATAAACCATACATTTATGGAATCCTTGGTTCATACCCTTTCCAATGATATATAACACATATTTATATTAAGAAGGGTCGATTCGACATCCTTACCCTTTGTCGGCCCTCCCCGAAGGCGTAGTGGTAACGGGCTCGATAACCAGTGGAGGCACATGACACAGTAGTCCGGATCCCACTATAAACTGTAGATCCAGTGCCGATTAGCCTATCTGTGCATAAAGTGGATTTATAACAAGAAATGAATGAAATTAAATCTTTGCTTTGTCGGGAGGGAAGGTTGTGCTTTGGCTAGCAACAGGTTCCTCTCTCAGCAACGCGTAACTTTTTCTGTGCTAGGCGGTAGAAAATGAATTTATCCACGAAACGAATTCGAAATGTATGCGCTAGTGTTACGCTATGCTGATAGGAAAAAATGGCATAAAACTTAATCAAGTACACAAATGCGCATATCAGGAGTTCCGGGTTTGAATTCCGGCCTGGGCATGGGAGTCTCTGCAAGTGTCCCTTAAATTTCATTATATCATCACTCATCCTCATCTTCGCAATTAGCCAATTGTAGCAGAACAAGGAAGCTAAATAACAAAACTAAAAAATCAAATCAAATATTGGGCGATGTTAAAAGTTTCTGTTTCGATATTTTACAATATAATCCCAAAATGTACACAAGTAATACATTGTACAACGTAATTTGATGGCATTTAGGTAATCAGTTAATGAGTTTGATGGCGGATGAGGACTAAGCTAAGATCCTGGTTTTGTAACTTAAGTTTGCGGTTCAACCGTTTGGTGGCGCTAGTGAACGCTTTTCTGTAGCCTATGTTAAACATCCTTACCTAGATATTGTTCATGTTCTGGTGTTTAATATCTGAATATTGCAACACTGTCGTTTCATTGTTTCACGTTCAAGTTATACATTAACAAACTTAAAGTGGCACCTTTTTTGAGGGACCGGAGTCGGTCCAAACAGCAATCTCCGATTCCCCGAAAATCTACAGGTTGGCCAATAAGCGCTTGCGAAATTGCATCCACTGGAAGTGACGTCATAACCACAATCCGAGCATTGTAAGTGTCCAACTCAATTGTGCGTGGGCGTAACAACGTGTTGAAAACATCAAAATTTATTCACCGCGTTCGAAGGACCAAATTTATAGAGTTATCAGAAAGACGCTATTCTTCCGTTTTTTATCAACCCCCATAAAAAACTCACCCCGTCTCTCCATTGGCAATAAAATTTACATACCCAGCAATCGCCTTATGTTATCCGGAATCTTCTCCTAGCAATATTTCACTCTTTCCCTTGCCTTTTGT
The DNA here is from genome assembly GCF_977018435.1 of Lepisma saccharinum. NCBI lineage: Eukaryota > Metazoa > Arthropoda > Insecta > Zygentoma > Lepismatidae > Lepisma > Lepisma saccharinum. Next base: position 114,447 of record NW_028143303.1, on the reverse strand, counting down.
CTCTCTCTTCCGTACAACGGCCACCGCTTATCTTCCCTGGAACTCTTTAAGGTTCCTCTGGAAGGGAGGAGAGGGAAGGGAAGGGTACGAAAGGGAAGGAAGAAAGCTAAGAGGCTCATTGTAGAGAGGAGAGAAAGGATCTTTGTGCCTGAGTGCTTCGGAGAAACCGTTCTGGTGTACTTTCATATTCCGGGATGCCGAAAATTCGATAATTAAAAATTTAACATTTCCTGTCCTCCAGAAACGAGAGAGCGAGTAGTTTTTTGAATAATGGCGAGTCCCTGAGAATAAGTGGGGATCCTTATAAGGCTGCCTTTTAGGCCACTTTTAAAGAGGCGTTGGTTCAAATGGAAGTCTTCTCGCGGACACCCTCTCTCCTGAAGGTTCTTGTCGATTCAAAGTAAGGACATTGCGTTAGTAATTAGCCGAAATTACCAGAGTAATTGTAATGGTAACACGTTACTTTTGAAAGCAAGGTGACTGCAGCACGTTACTTGTGAAAGCCAAGTAAGGATAGCGGTAAAACATTACTTTTGGAAGCAAAGTAACGGCAACCGTAACATGTTACTTTGGGGAGCAAAATAACGGTAACGGTGAAATAACGACAACGTGTTGCTTTGAGGCAAAGTGACAGTAACGTGGGACCCTTTTGCGAGTTAATTTTCGCAGACCGATTCTGAGGGTGAGAAATGTCGCTAGAGCTGCCATTGATATGGCAAAGTATAATTTCTTCGGAACTGAACTAAATTGCAGAAAATTGCTTTACACAGAGCGAATTAAATTTTGTAAAGGGAGAAGGGCATGCCTGATAGGGTACTGGTTTTATGTGATTGACCCTTGTAACGGGTTTCTTTTCATGTACTTCCATTACTAACGAGTTGCTTTTCCTGTACTTCCATTAGTAACGGGTTGCTTTTCCTGTACTTCCATTAGTAACGAGTTGCTTTTCCTGTACTTCCATTAGTAACGAGTTGCTTTTCCTGTACTTTCATTAGTAACGGGTTCCGTTTTCTGTACTTCCATTAGTAACGAGTTGCTTTTCCTGTACTTCCATTAGTAACGGGTTGCTTTTCCTGTACTTCCATTAGTAACGAGTTGCTTTTCCTGTACTTCCATTAGTAACGGGTTGCTTTTTCTGTACTTCCATTAGTAACGAGTTGCTTTTCCTGTACTTCCATTAGTAACGGGTTGCTTTTCCTGTACTTCCATTAGTAACGAGTTGCTTTTCCTGTACTTCCATTAGTAACGGGTTGCTTTTTCTGTACTTCCATTAGTAACGAGTTGCTTTTCCTGTACTTTCATTAGTAACGGGTTCCGTTTTCTGTACTTCCATTAGTAACGAGTTGCTTTTCCTGTACTTCCATTAGTAACGGGTTGCTTTTCCTGTACTTCCATTAGTAACGAGTTGCTTTCCCTGTACTTCCATTAGTAACGGGTTGCTTTTTCTGTACTTCCATTAGTAACGAGTTGCTTTTCCTGTACTTCCATTAGTAACGGGTTGCTTTTCCTGTACTTCCATTAGTAACGAGTTGCTTTTCCTGTACTTCCATTAGTAACGGGTTGCTTTTTCTGTACTTCCATTAGTAACGAGTTGCTTTTCCTGTACTTTCATTAGTAACGGGTTCCGTTTTCTGTACTTCCATTAGTAACGAGTTGCTTTTCCTGTACTTCCATTAGTAACGGGTTGCTTTTCCTGTACTTCCATTAGTAACGAGTTGCTTTTCCTGTACTTCCATTAGTAACGGGTTGCTTTTTCTGTACTTCCATTAGTAACGAGTTGCTTTTCCTGTACTTTCATTAGTAACGGGTTCCGTTTTCTGTACTTCCATTAGTAACGAGTTGCTTTTCCTGTACTTCCATTAGTAACGGGTTGCTTTTCCTGTACTTCCATTAGTAACGAGTTGCTTTTCCTGTACTTCCATTAGTAACGGGTTGCTTTTTCTGTACTTCCATTAGTAACGGGTTCCGTTTTCTGTACTTCCATTAGTAACGAGTTGCTTTTCCTGTACTTCCATTAGTAACGGGTTGCTTTTCCTGTACTTCCATTAGTAACGAGTTGCTTTTCCTGTACTTCCATTAGTAACGGGTTGCTTTTTCTGTACTTCCATTAGTAACGAGTTGCTTTTCCTGTACTTTCATTAGTAACGGGTTCCGTTTTCTGTACTTCCATTAGTAACGAGTTGCTTTTCCTGTACTTCCATTAGTAACGGGTTGCTTTTCCTGTACTTCCATTAGTAACGAGTTGCTTTTCCTGTACTTCCATTAGTAACGGGTTGCTTTTTCTGTACTTCCATTAGTAACGAGTTGCTTTTCCTGTACTTTCATTAGTAACGGGTTCCGTTTTCTGTACTTCCATTAGTAACGAGTTGCTTTTCCTGTACTTCCATTAGTAACGGGTTGCTTTTCCTGTACTTCCATTAGTAACGAGTTGCTTTTCCTGTACTTCCATTAGTAACGGGTTGCTTTTTCTGTACTTCCATTAGTAACGGGTTCCGTTTTCTGTACTTCCATTAGTAACGAGTTGCTTTTCCTGTACTTCCATTAGTAACGAGTTGCTTTTCCTGTACTTCCATTAGTAACGAGTTGCTTTTCCTGTACTTCCATTAGTAACGGGTTGCTTTTCCTGTACTTTCATTAGTAACGGGTTCCGTTTTCTGTACTTCCATTAGTAACGAGTTGCTTTTCCTGTACTTCCATTAGTAACGGGTTGCTTTTCCTGTACTTCCATTAGTAACGAGTTGCTTTTCCTGTACTTCCATTAGTAACGGGTTGCTTTTTCTGTACTTCCATTAGTAACGAGTTGCTTTTCCTGTACTTCCATTAGTAACGGGTTGCTTTTCCTGTACTTCCATTAGTAACGAGTTGCTTTTCCTGTACTTCCATTAGTAACGGGTTGCTTTTTCTGTACTTCCATTAGTAACGAGTTGCTTTTCCTGTACTTTCATTAGTAACGGGTTCCGTTTTCTGTACTTCCATTAGTAACGAGTTGCTTTTCCTGTACTTCCATTAGTAACGGGTTGCTTTTCCTGTACTTCCATTAGTAACGAGTTGCTTTTCCTGTACTTCCATTAGTAACGGGTTGCTTTTTCTGTACTTCCATTAGTAACGAGTTGCTTTTCCTGTACTTTCATTAGTAACGGGTTCCGTTTTCTGTACTTCCATTAGTAACGAGTTGCTTTTCCTGTACTTCCATTAGTAACGGGTTGCTTTTCCTGTACTTCCATTAGTAACGAGTTGCTTTTCCTGTACTTCCATTAGTAACGGGTTGCTTTTTCTGTACTTCCATTAGTAACGGGTTCCGTTTTCTGTACTTCCATTAGTAACGAGTTGCTTTTCCTGTACTTCCATTAGTAACGGGTTGCTTTTCCTGTACTTCCATTAGTAACGAGTTGCTTTTCCTGTACTTCCATTAGTAACGGGTTGCTTTTTCTGTACTTCCATTAGTAACGAGTTGCTTTTCCTGTACTTTCATTAGTAACGGGTTCCGTTTTCTGTACTTCCATTAGTAACGAGTTGCTTTTCCTGTACTTCCATTAGTAACGGGTTGCTTTTCCTGTACTTCCATTAGTAACGAGTTGCTTTTCCTGTACTTCCATTAGTAACGGGTTGCTTTTTCTGTACTTCCATTAGTAACGAGTTGCTTTTCCTGTACTTTCATTAGTAACGGGTTCCGTTTTCTGTACTTCCATTAGTAACGAGTTGCTTTTCCTGTACTTCCATTAGTAACGGGTTGCTTTTCCTGTACTTCCATTAGTAACGAGTTGCTTTTCCTGTACTTCCATTAGTAACGGGTTGCTTTTTCTGTACTTCCATTAGTAACGGGTTCCGTTTTCTGTACTTCCATTAGTAACGAGTTGCTTTTCCTGTACTTCCATTAGTAACGAGTTGCTTTTCCTGTACTTCCATTAGTAACGAGTTGCTTTTCCTGTACTTCCATTAGTAACGGGTTGCTTTTCCTGTACTTCCATTAGTAACGAGTTGCTTTTCCTGTACTTCCATTAGTAACGGGTTGCTTTTTCTGTACTTCCATTAGTAACGAGTTGCTTTTCCTGTACTTTCATTAGTAACGGGTTCCGTTTTCTGTACTTCCATTAGTAACGAGTTGCTTTTCCTGTACTTCCATTAGTAACGGGTTGCTTTTCCTGTACTTCCATTAGTAACGAGTTGCTTTTCCTGTACTTCCATTAGTAACGGGTTGCTTTTTCTGTACTTCCATTAGTAACGAGTTGCTTTTCCTGTACTTTCATTAGTAACGGGTTCCGTTTTCTGTACTTCCATTAGTAACGAGTTGCTTTTCCTGTACTTCCATTAGTAACGGGTTGCTTTTCCTGTACTTCCATTAGTAACGAGTTGCTTTTCCTGTACTTCCATTAGTAACGGGTTGCTTTTTCTGTACTTCCATTAGTAACGGGTTCCGTTTTCTGTACTTCCATTAGTAACGAGTTGCTTTTCCTGTACTTCCATTAGTAACGGGTTGCTTTTCCTGTACTTCCATTAGTAACGAGTTGCTTTTCCTGTACTTCCATTAGTAACGGGTTGCTTTTTCTGTACTTCCATTAGTAACGAGTTGCTTTTCCTGTACTTCCATTAGTAACGGGTTGCTTTTCCTGTACTTCCATTAGTAACGGGTTCCGTTTTCTGTACTTCCATTAGTAACGAGTTGCTTTTCCTGTACTTCCATTAGTAACGGGTTGCTTTTTCTGTACTTCCATTAGTAACGGGTTCCGTTTTCTGTACTTCCATTAGTAACGAGTTGCTTTTCCTGTACTTCCATTAGTAACGAGTTGCTTTTCCTGTACTTCCATTAGTAACGAGTTGCTTTTCCTGTACTTCCATTAGTAACGGGTTGCTTTTCCTGTACTTCCATTAGTAACGAGTTGCTTTTCCTGTACTTCCATTAGTAACGGGTTGCTTTTTCTGTACTTCCATTAGTAACGGGTTGCTTTTTCTGTACTTCCATTAGTAACGAGTTGCTTTTCCTGTACTTCCATTAGTAACGGGTTGCTTTTTCTGTACTTCCATTAGTAACGGGTTCCGTTTTCTGTACTTCCATTAGTAACGAGTTGCTTTTCCTGTACTTCCATTAGTAACGGGTTGCTTTTCCTGTACTTCCATTAGTAACGAGTTGCTTTTCCTGTACTTCCATTAGTAACGGGTTGCTTTTTCTGTACTTCCATTAGTAACGGGTTGCTTTTTCTGTACTTCCATTAGTAACGAGTTGCTTTTCCTGTACTTCCATTAGTAACGGGTTGCTTTTTCTGTACTTCCATTAGTAACGGGTTCCGTTTTCTGTACTTCCATTAGTAACGAGTTGCTTTTCCTGTACTTCCATTAGTAACGGGTTGCTTTTCCTGTACTTCCATTAGTAACGAGTTGCTTTTCCTGTACTTCCATTAGTAACGGGTTGCTTTTTCTGTACTTCCATTAGTAACGAGTTGCTTTTCCTGTACTTCCATTAGTAACGGGTTGCTTTTCCTGTACTTCCATTAGTAACGGGTTCCGTTTCCTGTACTTCCATTAGTAACGAGTTGCTTTTCCTGTACTTCCATTAGTAACGGGTTGCTTTTTCTGTACTTCCATTAGTAACGGGTTCCGTTTTCTGTACTTCCATTAGTAACGAGTTGCTTTTCCTGTACTTCCATTAGTAACGAGTTGCTTTTCCTGTACTTCCATTAGTAACGAGTTGCTTTTCCTGTACTTCCATTAGTAACGGGTTGCTTTTCCTGTACTTCCATTAGTAACGAGTTGTTTTTCCTGTACTTCCATTAGTAACGAGTTGCTTTTCCTGTACTTCCATTAGTAACGAGTTGCTTTTCCTGTACTTCCATTAGTAACGAGTTGCTTTTCCTGTACTTCCATTAGTAACGAGTTGCTTTTCCTGTACTTCCATTAGTAACGGGTTGCTTTTCCTGTACTTCCATTAGTAACGAGTTGCTTTTCCTGTACTTCCATTAGTAACGGGTTGCTTTTTCTGTACTTCCATTAGTAACGGGTTGCTTTTTCTGTACTTCCATTAGTAACGAGTTGCTTTTCCTGTACTTCCATTAGTAACGGGTTGCTTTTTCTGTACTTCCATTAGTAACGAGTTGCTTTTCCTGTACTTCCATTAGTAACGGGTTGCTTTTCCTGTACTTCCATTAGTAACGGGTTCCGTTTTCTGTACTTCCATTAGTAACGAGTTGCTTTTCCTGTACTTCCATTAGTAACGAGTTGCTTTTTCTGTACTTCCATTAGTAACGGGTTCCGTTTTCTGTACTTCCATTAGTAACGAGTTGCTTTTCCTGTACTTCCATTAGTAACGGGTTGCTTTTCCTGTACTTCCATTAGTAACGGGTTCCGTTTTCTGTACTTCCATTAGTAACGGGTTGCTTTTCCTGTACTTCCATTAGTAACGAGTTGCTTTTCCTGTACTTCCATTAGTAACGGGTTGCTTTTCCTGTACTTCCATTAGTAACGAGTTGCTTTTCCTGTACTTCCATTAGTAACGGGTTGCTTTTTCTGTACTTCCATTAGTAACGGGTTGCTTTTTCTGTACTTCCATTAGTAACGAGTTGCTTTTCCTGTACTTCCATTAGTAACGGGTTGCTTTTTCTGTACTTCCATTAGTAACGGGTTCCGTTTTCTGTACTTCCATTAGTAACGAGTTGCTTTTCCTGTACTTCCATTAGTAACGGGTTGCTTTTCCTGTACTTCCATTAGTAACGAGTTGCTTTTCCTGTACTTCCATTAGTAACGGGTTGCTTTTCCTGTACTTCCATTAGTAACGGGTTCCGTTTTCTGTACTTCCATTAGTAACGAGTTGCTTTTCCTGTACTTCCATTAGTAACGAGTTGCTTTTTCTGTACTTCCATTAGTAACGGGTTCCGTTTTCTGTACTTCCATTAGTAACGAGTTGCTTTTCCTGTACTTCCATTAGTAACGGGTTGCTTTTCCTGTACTTCCATTAGTAACGGGTTCCGTTTTCTGTACTTCCATTAGTAACGGGTTGCTTTTCCTGTACTTCCATTAGTAACGAGTTGCTTTTCCTGTACTTCCATTAGTAACGGGTTGCTTTTCCTGTACTTCCATTAGTAACGAGTTGCTTTTCCTGTACTTCCATTAGTAACGGGTTGCTTTTTCTGTACTTCCATTAGTAACGGGTTGCTTTTTCTGTACTTCCATTAGTAACGAGTTGCTTTTCCTGTACTTCCATTAGTAACGGGTTGCTTTTTCTGTACTTCCATTAGTAACGGGTTCCGTTTTCTGTACTTCCATTAGTAACGAGTTGCTTTTCCTGTACTTCCATTAGTAACGGGTTGCTTTTCCTGTACTTCCATTAGTAACGAGTTGCTTTTCCTGTACTTCCATTAGTAACGGGTTGCTTTTTCTGTACTTCCATTAGTAACGAGTTGCTTTTCCTGTACTTCCATTAGTAACGGGTTGCTTTTCCTGTACTTTCATTAGTAACGGGTTCCGTTTTCTGTACTTCCATTAGTAACGAGTTGCTTTTCCTGTACTTCCATTAGTGACGGGTTGCTTTTTCTGTACTTCCATTAGTAACGGGTTCCGTTTTCTGTACTTCCATTAGTAACGAGTTGCTTTTCCTGTACTTCCATTAGTAACGAGTTGCTTTTCCTGTACTTCCATTAGTAACGAGTTGCTTTTCCTGTACTTCCATTAGTAACGGGTTCCGTTTTCTGTACTTCCATTAGTAACGAGTTGCTTTTCCTGTACTTCCATTAGTAACGGGTTGCTTTTTCTGTACTTCCATTAGTAACGTGTTGCTTTTCCTGTACTTTCATTAGTAACGGGTTCCGTTTTCTGTACTTCCATTAGTAACGAGTTGCTTTTCCTGTACTTCCATTAGTAACGGGTTGCTTTTCCTGTACTTCCATTAGTAACGAGTTGCTTTCCCTGTACTTCCATTAGTAACGGGTTGCTTTTTCTGTACTTCCATTAGTAACGAGTTGCTTTTCCTGTACTTTCATTAGTAACGGGTTCCGTTTTCTGTACTTCCATTAGTAACGAGTTGCTTTTCCTGTACTTCCATTAGTAACGGGTTGCTTTTCCTGTATTTCCATTAGTAACGAGTTGCTTTTCCTGTACTTCCATTAGTAACGGGTTGCTTTTTCTGTACTTCCATTAGTAACGGGTTCCGTTTTCTGTACTTCCATTAGTAACGAGTTGCTTTTCCTGTACTTCCATTAGTAACGGGTTGCTTTTCCTGTACTTCCATTAGTAACGGGTTGCTTTTCCTGTATTTCCATTAGTAACGAGTTGCTTTTCCTGTACTTCCATTAGTAACGGGTTGCTTTTTCTGTACTTCCATTAGTAACGGGTTCCGTTTTCTGTACTTCCATTAGTAACGAGTTGCTTTTCCTGTACTTCCATTAGTAACGGGTTGCTTTTCCTGTACTTCCATTAGTAACGGGTTGCTTTTTCTGTACTTCCATTAGTAACGAGTTGCTTTTCCTGTACTTTCATTAGTAACGGGTTCCGTTTTCTGTACTTCCATTAGTAACGAGTTGCTTTTCCTGTACTTCCATTAGTAACGAGTTGCTTTTCCTGTACTTCCATTAGTAACGAGTTGCTTTTCCTGTACTTCCATTAGTAACGGGTTGCTTTTCCTGTACTTCCATCAGTAACGAGTTGCTTTTCCTGTACTTCCATTAGTAACGAGTTGCTTTTCCTGTACTTCCATTAGTAACGGTTTGCTTTTTCTGTACTTCCATTAGTAACGAGTTGCTTTTCCTGTACTTTCATTAGTAACGGGTTCCGTTTTCTGTACTTCCATTAGTAACGAGTTGCTTTTCCTGTACTTCCATTAGTAACGGGTTGCTTTTCCTGTACTTCCATTAGTAACGAGTTGCTTTTCCTGTACTTCCATTAGTAACGGGTTGCTTTTCCTGTACTTCCATTAGTAACGGGTTCCGTTTTCTGTACTTCCATTAGTAACGAGTTGCTTTTCCTGTACTTCCATTAGTAACGAGTTGCTTTTTCTGTACTTCCATTAGTAACGGGTTCCGTTTTCTGTACTTCCATTAGTAACGAGTTGCTTTTCCTGTACTTCCATTAGTAACGGGTTGCTTTTCCTGTACTTCCATTAGTAACGGGTTCCGTTTTCTGTACTTCCATTAGTAACGGGTTGCTTTTCCTGTACTTCCATTAGTAACGAGTTGCTTTTCCTGTACTTCCATTAGTAACGGGTTGCTTTTCCTGTACTTCCATTAGTAACGAGTTGCTTTTCCTGTACTTCCATTAGTAACGGGTTGCTTTTTCTGTACTTCCATTAGTAACGGGTTGCTTTTTCTGTACTTCCATTAGTAACGAGTTGCTTTTCCTGTACTTCCATTAGTAACGGGTTGCTTTTTCTGTACTTCCATTAGTAACGGGTTCCGTTTTCTGTACTTCCATTAGTAACGAGTTGCTTTTCCTGTACTTCCATTAGTAACGGGTTGCTTTTCCTGTACTTCCATTAGTAACGAGTTGCTTTTCCTGTACTTCCATTAGTAACGGGTTGCTTTTTCTGTACTTCCATTAGTAACGAGTTGCTTTTCCTGTACTTCCATTAGTAACGGGTTGCTTTTCCTGTACTTTCATTAGTAACGGGTTCCGTTTTCTGTACTTCCATTAGTAACGAGTTGCTTTTCCTGTACTTCCATTAGTGACGGGTTGCTTTTTCTGTACTTCCATTAGTAACGGGTTCCGTTTTCTGTACTTCCATTAGTAACGAGTTGCTTTTCCTGTACTTCCATTAGTAACGAGTTGCTTTTCCTGTACTTCCATTAGTAACGAGTTGCTTTTCCTGTACTTCCATTAGTAACGGGTTCCGTTTTCTGTACTTCCATTAGTAACGAGTTGCTTTTCCTGTACTTCCATTAGTAACGGGTTGCTTTTTCTGTACTTCCATTAGTAACGTGTTGCTTTTCCTGTACTTTCATTAGTAACGGGTTCCGTTTTCTGTACTTCCATTAGTAACGAGTTGCTTTTCCTGTACTTCCATTAGTAACGGGTTGCTTTTCCTGTACTTCCATTAGTAACGAGTTGCTTTCCCTGTACTTCCATTAGTAACGGGTTGCTTTTTCTGTACTTCCATTAGTAACGAGTTGCTTTTCCTGTACTTTCATTAGTAACGGGTTCCGTTTTCTGTACTTCCATTAGTAACGAGTTGCTTTTCCTGTACTTCCATTAGTAACGGGTTGCTTTTCCTGTATTTCCATTAGTAACGAGTTGCTTTTCCTGTACTTCCATTAGTAACGGGTTGCTTTTTCTGTACTTCCATTAGTAACGGGTTCCGTTTTCTGTACTTCCATTAGTAACGAGTTGCTTTTCCTGTACTTCCATTAGTAACGGGTTGCTTTTCCTGTACTTCCATTAGTAACGGGTTGCTTTTCCTGTATTTCCATTAGTAACGAGTTGCTTTTCCTGTACTTCCATTAGTAACGGGTTGCTTTTTCTGTACTTCCATTAGTAACGGGTTCCGTTTTCTGTACTTCCATTAGTAACGAGTTGCTTTTCCTGTACTTCCATTAGTAACGGGTTGCTTTTCCTGTACTTCCATTAGTAACGGGTTGCTTTTTCTGTACTTCCATTAGTAACGAGTTGCTTTTCCTGTACTTTCATTAGTAACGGGTTCCGTTTTCTGTACTTCCATTAGTAACGAGTTGCTTTTCCTGTACTTCCATTAGTAACGAGTTGCTTTTCCTGTACTTCCATTAGTAACGAGTTGCTTTTCCTGTACTTCCATTAGTAACGGGTTGCTTTTCCTGTACTTCCATCAGTAACGAGTTGCTTTTCCTGTACTTCCATTAGTAACGAGTTGCTTTTCCTGTACTTCCATTAGTAACGGTTTGCTTTTTCTGTACTTCCATTAGTAACGAGTTGCTTTTCCTGTACTTTCATTAGTAACGGGTTCCGTTTTCTGTACTTCCATTAGTAACGAGTTGCTTTTCCTGTACTTCCATTAGTAACGGGTTGCTTTTCCTGTACTTCCATTAGTAACGAGTTGCTTTTCCTGTACTTCCATTAGTAACGGGTTGCTTTTTCTGTACTTCCATTAGTAACGGGTTGCTTTTCCTGTACTTCCATTAGTAACGGGTTGCTTTTTCTGTACTTCCATTAGTAACGTGTTGCTTTTCCTGTACTTTCATTAGTAACGGGTTCCGTTTTCTGTACTTCCATTAGTAACGAGTTGCTTTTCCTGTACTTCCATTAGTAACGGGTTGCTTTTCCTGTACTTCCATTAGTAACGAGTTGCTTTCCCTGTACTTCCATTAGTAACGGGTTGCTTTTTCTGTACTTCCATTAGTAACGAGTTGCTTTTCCTGTACTTTCATTAGTAACGGGTTCCGTTTTCTGTACTTCCATTAGTAACGAGTTGCTTTTCCTGTACTTCCATTAGTAACGGGTTGCTTTTCCTGTATTTCCATTAGTAACGAGTTGCTTTTCCTGTACTTCCATTAGTAACGGGTTGCTTTTTCTGTACTTCCATTAGTAACGGGTTCCGTTTTCTGTACTTCCATTAGTAACGAGTTGCTTTTCCTGTACTTCCATTAGTAACGAGTTGCTTTTCCTGTACTTCCATTAGTAACGGGTTGCTTTTTCTGTACTTCCATTAGTAACGAGTTGCTTTTCCTGTACTTTCATTAGTAACGGGTTCCGTTTTCTGTACTTCCATTAGTAACGAGTTGCTTTTCCTGTACTTCCATTAGTAACGAGTTGCTTTTCCTGTACTTCCATTAGTAACGAGTTGCTTTTCCTGTACTTCCATTAGTAACGGGTTGCTTTTCCTGTACTTCCATCAGTAACGAGTTGCTTTTCCTGTACTTCCATTAGTAACGAGTTGCTTTTCCTGTACTTCCATTAGTAACGGTTTGCTTTTTCTGTACTTCCATTAGTAACGAGTTGCTTTTCCTGTACTTTCATTAGTAACGGGTTCCGTTTTCTGTACTTCCATTAGTAACGAGTTGCTTTTCCTGTACTTCCATTAGTAACGGGTTGCTTTTCCTGTACTTCCATTAGTAACGAGTTGCTTTTCCTGTACTTCCATTAGTAACGGGTTGCTTTTTCTGTACTTCCATTAGTAACGAGTTGCTTTTCCTGTACTTTCATTAGTAACGGGTTCCGTTTTCTGTACTTCCATTAGTAACGAGTTGCTTTTCCTGTACTTCCATTAGTAACGGGTTGCTTTTCCTGTACTTCCATTAGTAACGAGTTGCTTTTCCTGTACTTCCATTAGTAACGGGTTGCTTTTTCTGTACTTCCATTAGTAACGGGTTCCGTTTTCTGTACTTCCATTAGTAACGAGTTGCTTTTCCTGTACTTCCATTAGTAACGGGTTGCTTTTCCTGTACTTCCATTAGTAACGAGTTGCTTTTCCTGTACTTCCATTAGTAACGGGTTGCTTTTTCTGTACTTCCATTAGTAACGAGTTGCTTTTCCTGTACTTTCATTAGTAACGGGTTCTGTTTTCTGTACTTCCATTAGTAACGAGTTGCTTTTCCTGTACTTCCATTAGTAACGGGTTGCTTTTCCTGTACTTCCATTAGTAACGAGTTGCTTTTCCTGTACTTCCATTAGTAACGGGTTGCTTTTTCTGTACTTCCATTAGTAACGAGTTGCTTTTCCTGTACTTTCATTAGTAACGGGTTCCGTTTTCTGTACTTCCATTAGTAACGAGTTGCTTTTCCTGTACTTCCATTAGTAACGGGTTGCTTTTCCTGTACTTCCATTAGTAACGAGTTGCTTTTCCTGTACTTCCATTAGTAACGGGTTGCTTTTTCTGTACTTCCATTAGTAACGAGTTGCTTTTCCTGTACTTTCATTAGTAACGAGTTGCTTTTCCTGTACTTCCATTAGTAACGGGTTGCTTTTCCTGTACTTCCATTAGTAACGGGTTCCGTTTTCTGTACTTCCATTAGTAACGAGTTGCTTTTCCTGTACTTCCATTAGTAACGAGTTGCTTTTTCTGTACTTCCATTAGTAACGGGTTCCGTTTTCTGTACTTCCATTAGTAACGAGTTGCTTTTCCTGTACTTCCATTAGTAACGAGTTGCTTTTCCTGTACTTCCATTAGTAACGAGTTGCTTTTCCTGTACTTCCATTAGTAACGGGTTCCGTTTTCTGTACTTCCATTAGTAACGAGTTGCTTTTCCTGTACTTCCATTAGTAACGGGTTGCTTTTTCTGTACTTCCATTAGTAACGTGTTGCTTTTCCTGTACTTTCATTAGTAACGGGTTCCGTTTTCTGTACTTCCATTAGTAACGAGTTGCTTTTCCTGTACTTCCATTAGTAACGGGTTGCTTTTCCTGTACTTCCATTAGTAACGAGTTGCTTTCCCTGTACTTCCATTAGTAACGGGTTGCTTTTTCTGTACTTCCATTAGTAACGAGTTGCTTTTCCTGTACTTTCATTAGTAACGGGTTCCGTTTTCTGTACTTCCATTAGTAACGAGTTGCTTTTCCTGTACTTCCATTAGTAACGGGTTGCTTTTCCTGTATTTCCATTAGTAACGAGTTGCTTTTCCTGTACTTCCATTAGTAACGGGTTGCTTTTTCTGTACTTCCATTAGTAACGGGTTCCGTTTTCTGTACTTCCATTAGTAACGAGTTGCTTTTCCTGTACTTCCATTAGTAACGGGTTGCTTTTCCTGTACTTCCATTAGTAACGGGTTGCTTTTCCTGTATTTCCATTAGTAACGAGTTGCTTTTCCTGTACTTCCATTAGTAACGGGTTGCTTTTTCTGTACTTCCATTAGTAACGGGTTCCGTTTTCTGTACTTCCATTAGTAACGAGTTGCTTTTCCTGTACTTCCATTAGTAACGGGTTGCTTTTCCTGTACTTCCATTAGTAACGGGTTGCTTTTTCTGTACTTCCATTAGTAACGAGTTGCTTTTCCTGTACTTTCATTAGTAACGGGTTCCGTTTTCTGTACTTCCATTAGTAACGAGTTGCTTTTCCTGTACTTCCATTAGTAACGAGTTGCTTTTCCTGTACTTCCATTAGTAACGAGTTGCTTTTCCTGTACTTCCATTAGTAACGGGTTGCTTTTCCTGTACTTCCATCAGTAACGAGTTGCTTTTCCTGTACTTCCATTAGTAACGAGTTGCTTTTCCTGTACTTCCATTAGTAACGGTTTGCTTTTTCTGTACTTCCATTAGTAACGAGTTGCTTTTCCTGTACTTTCATTAGTAACGGGTTCCGTTTTCTGTACTTCCATTAGTAACGAGTTGCTTTTCCTGTACTTCCATTAGTAACGGGTTGCTTTTCCTGTACTTCCATTAGTAACGAGTTGCTTTTCCTGTACTTCCATTAGTAACGGGTTGCTTTTTCTGTACTTCCATTAGTAACGGGTTGCTTTTCCTGTACTTCCATTAGTAACGGGTTGCTTTTTCTGTACTTCCATTAGTAACGTGTTGCTTTTCCTGTACTTTCATTAGTAACGGGTTCCGTTTTCTGTACTTCCATTAGTAACGAGTTGCTTTTCCTGTACTTCCATTAGTAACGGGTTGCTTTTCCTGTACTTCCATTAGTAACGAGTTGCTTTCCCTGTACTTCCATTAGTAACGGGTTGCTTTTTCTGTACTTCCATTAGTAACGAGTTGCTTTTCCTGTACTTTCATTAGTAACGGGTTCCGTTTTCTGTACTTCCATTAGTAACGAGTTGCTTTTCCTGTACTTCCATTAGTAACGGGTTGCTTTTCCTGTATTTCCATTAGTAACGAGTTGCTTTTCCTGTACTTCCATTAGTAACGGGTTGCTTTTTCTGTACTTCCATTAGTAACGGGTTCCGTTTTCTGTACTTCCATTAGTAACGAGTTGCTTTTCCTGTACTTCCATTAGTAACGAGTTGCTTTTCCTGTACTTCCATTAGTAACGGGTTGCTTTTTCTGTACTTCCATTAGTAACGAGTTGCTTTTCCTGTACTTTCATTAGTAACGGGTTCCGTTTTCTGTACTTCCATTAGTAACGAGTTGCTTTTCCTGTACTTCCATTAGTAACGAGTTGCTTTTCCTGTACTTCCATTAGTAACGAGTTGCTTTTCCTGTACTTCCATTAGTAACGGGTTGCTTTTCCTGTACTTCCATCAGTAACGAGTTGCTTTTCCTGTACTTCCATTAGTAACGAGTTGCTTTTCCTGTACTTCCATTAGTAACGGTTTGCTTTTTCTGTACTTCCATTAGTAACGAGTTGCTTTTCCTGTACTTTCATTAGTAACGGGTTCCGTTTTCTGTACTTCCATTAGTAACGAGTTGCTTTTCCTGTACTTCCATTAGTAACGGGTTGCTTTTCCTGTACTTCCATTAGTAACGAGTTGCTTTTCCTGTACTTCCATTAGTAACGGGTTGCTTTTTCTGTACTTCCATTAGTAACGAGTTGCTTTTCCTGTACTTTCATTAGTAACGGGTTCCGTTTTCTGTACTTCCATTAGTAACGAGTTGCTTTTCCTGTACTTCCATTAGTAACGGGTTGCTTTTCCTGTACTTCCATTAGTAACGAGTTGCTTTTCCTGTACTTCCATTAGTAACGGGTTGCTTTTTCTGTACTTCCATTAGTAACGGGTTCCGTTTTCTGTACTTCCATTAGTAACGAGTTGCTTTTCCTGTACTTCCATTAGTAACGGGTTGCTTTTCCTGTACTTCCATTAGTAACGAGTTGCTTTTCCTGTACTTCCATTAGTAACGGGTTGCTTTTTCTGTACTTCCATTAGTAACGAGTTGCTTTTCCTGTACTTTCATTAGTAACGGGTTCTGTTTTCTGTACTTCCATTAGTAACGAGTTGCTTTTCCTGTACTTCCATTAGTAACGGGTTGCTTTTCCTGTACTTCCATTAGTAACGAGTTGCTTTTCCTGTACTTCCATTAGTAACGGGTTGCTTTTTCTGTACTTCCATTAGTAACGAGTTGCTTTTCCTGTACTTTCATTAGTAACGGGTTCCGTTTTCTGTACTTCCATTAGTAACGAGTTGCTTTTCCTGTACTTCCATTAGTAACGGGTTGCTTTTCCTGTACTTCCATTAGTAACGAGTTGCTTTTCCTGTACTTCCATTAGTAACGGGTTGCTTTTTCTGTACTTCCATTAGTAACGAGTTGCTTTTCCTGTACTTTCATTAGTAACGAGTTGCTTTTCCTGTACTTCCATTAGTAACGGGTTGCTTTTCCTGTACTTCCATTAGTAACGGGTTCCGTTTTCTGTACTTCCATTAGTAACGAGTTGCTTTTCCTGTACTTCCATTAGTAACGAGTTGCTTTTTCTGTACTTCCATTAGTAACGGGTTCCGTTTTCTGTACTTCCATTAGTAACGAGTTGCTTTTCCTGTACTTCCATTAGTAACGGGTTGCTTTTCCTGTACTTCCATTAGTAACGGGTTCCGTTTTCTGTACTTCCATTAGTAACGGGTTGCTTTTCCTGTACTTCCATTAGTAACGAGTTGCTTTTCCTGTACTTCCATTAGTAACGGGTTGCTTTTCCTGTACTTCCATTAGTAACGGGTTCCGTTCTCTGTACTTCCATTAGTAACGAGTTGCTTTTCCTGTACTTCCATTAGTAACGAGTTGCTTTTTCTGTACTTCCATTAGTAACGGGTTCCGTTTTCTGTACTTCCATTAGTAACGAGTTGCTTTTCCTGTACTTCCATTAGTAACGGGTTGCTTTTCCTGTACTTCCATTAGTAACGGGTTCCGTTTTCTGTACTTCCATTAGTAACGGGTTGCTTTTCCTGTACTTCCATTAGTAACGAGTTGCTTTTCCTGTACTTCCATTAGTAACGGGTTGCTTTTCCTGTACTTCCATTAGTAACGGGTTCCGTTTTCTGTACTTCCATTAGTAACGAGTTGCTTTTCCTGTACTTCCATTAGTAACGGGTTGCTTTTTCTGTACTTCCATTAGTAACGGGTTCCGTTTTCTGTACTTCCATTAGTAACGGGTTGCTTTTCCTGTACTTCCATTAGTAACGAGTTGCTTTTCCTGTACTTCCATTAGTAACGAGTTGCTTTTCCTGTACTTTCATTAGTAACGGGTTCCGTTTTCTGTACTTCCATTAGTAACGAGTTGCTTTTCCTGTACTTCCATTAGTAACGGGTTGCTTTTCCTGTACTTCCATTAGTAACGAGTTGCTTTTCCTGTACTTCCATTAGTAACGGGTTGCTTTTTCTGTACTTCCATTAGTAACGAGTTGCTTTTCCTGTACTTTCATTAGTAACGGGTTCCGTTTTCTGTACTTCCATTAGTAACGAGTTGCTTTTCCTGTACTTCCATTAGTAACGGGTTGCTTTTCCTGTACTTCCATTAGTAACGAGTTGCTTTTCCTGTACTTCCATTAGTAACGGGTTGCTTTTTCTGTACTTCCATTAGTAACGGGTTCCGTTTTCTGTACTTCCATTAGTAACGAGTTGCTTTTCCTGTACTTCCATTAGTAACGGGTTGCTTTTCCTGTACTTCCATTAGTAACGAGTTGCTTTTCCTGTACTTCCATTAGTAACGGGTTGCTTTTTCTGTACTTCCATTAGTAACGAGTTGCTTTTCCTGTACTTTCATTAGTAACGGGTTCTGTTTTCTGTACTTCCATTAGTAACGAGTTGCTTTTCCTGTACTTCCATTAGTAACGGGTTGCTTTTCCTGTACTTCCATTAGTAACGAGTTGCTTTTCCTGTACTTCCATTAGTAACGGGTTGCTTTTTCTGTACTTCCATTAGTAACGAGTTGCTTTTCCTGTACTTTCATTAGTAACGGGTTCCGTTTTCTGTACTTCCATTAGTAACGAGTTGCTTTTCCTGTACTTCCATTAGTAACGGGTTGCTTTTCCTGTACTTCCATTAGTAACGAGTTGCTTTTCCTGTACTTCCATTAGTAACGGGTTGCTTTTTCTGTACTTCCATTAGTAACGAGTTGCTTTTCCTGTACTTTCATTAGTAACGGGTTCCGTTTTCTGTACTTCCATTAGTAACGAGTTGCTTTTCCTGTACTTCCATTAGTAACGGGTTGCTTTTCCTGTACTTCCATTAGTAACGAGTTGCTTTTCCTGTACTTCCATTAGTAACGGGTTGCTTTTCCTGTAATTCCATTAGTAACGAGTTGCTTTTCCTGTACTTTCATTAGTAACGGGTTCCGTTTTCTGTACTTCCATTAGTAACGAGTTGCTTTTCCTGTACTTCCATTAGTAACGAGTTGCTTTTCCTGTACTTTCATTAGTAACGGGTTCCGTTTTCTGTACTTCCATTAGTAACGAGTTGCTTTTCCTGTACTTCCATTAGTAACGGGTTGCTTTTCCTGTACTTCCATTAGTAACGGGTTGCTTTTTCTGTACTTCCATTAGTAACGAGTTGCTTTTCCTGTACTTTCATTAGTAACGGGTTCCGTTTTCTGTACTTCCATTAGTAACGAGTTGCTTTTCCTGTACTTCCATTAGTAACGGGTTGCTTTTCCTGTACTTCCATTAGTAACGAGTTGCTTTTCCTGTACTTCCATTAGTAACGGGTTGCTTTTCCTGTACTTCCATTAGTAACGAGTTGCTTTTCCTGTACTTCCATTAGTAACGGGTTCCGTTTTCTGTACTTCCATTAGTAACGAGTTGCTTTTTCTGTACTTCCATTAGTAACGAGTTGCTTTTTCTGTACTTCCATTAGTAACGAGTTGCTTTTCCTGTACTTCCATTAGTAACGGGTTGCTTTTCCTGTACTTCCATTAGTAACGAGTTGCTTTTCCTGTACTTCCATTAGTAACGGGTTGCTTTTCCTGTACTTCCATTAGTAACGAGTTGCTTTTCCTGTACTTCCATTAGTAACGGGTTGCTTTTTCTGTACTTCCATTAGTAACGAGTTGCTTTTCCTGTACTTCCATTAGTAACGGGTTCCGTTTTCTGTACTTTCATTAGTAACGGGTTGCTTTTTCTGTACTTCCATTAGTAACGAGTTGCTTTTCCTGTACTTCCATTAGTAACGGGTTGCTTTTCCTGTACTTCCATTAGTAACGAGTTGCTTTTCCTGTACTTCCATTAGTAACGGGTTGCTTTTTTCTGTACTTCCATTAGTAACGGGTGGCTTTTCCTGTACTTCCATTAGTAACGAGTTGCTTTTCCTGTACTTCCATTAGTAACGGGTTCCGTTTTCTGTACTTCCATTAGTAACGGGTTGCTTTTTCTGTACTTCCATTAGTAACGAGTTGCTTTTCCTGTACTTCCATTAGTAACGGGTTGCTTTTTCTGTACTTCCATTAGTAACGAGTTGCTTTTCCTGTACTTCCATTAGTAACGGGTTCCGTTTTCTGTACTTTCATTAGTAACGGGTTGCTTTTTCTGTACTTCCATTAGTAACGAGTTGCTTTTCCTGTACTTCCATTAGTAACGGGTTGCTTTTCCTGTACTTCCATTAGTAACGAGTTGCTTTTCCTGTACTTCCATTAGTAACGGGTTGCTTTTTTCTGTACTTCCATTAGTAACGGGTGGCTTTTCCTGTACTTCCATTAGTAACGAGTTGCTTTTCCTGTACTTCCATTAGTAACGGGTTCCGTTTTCTGTACTTCCATTAGTAACGGGTTGCTTTTTCTGTACTTCCATTAGTAACGAGTTGCTTTTCCTGTACTTCCATTAGTAACGGGTTGCTTTTTCTGTACTTCCATTAGTAACGAGTTGCTTTTCCTGTACTTCCATTAGTAACGGGTTGCTTTTTCTGTACTTCCATTAGTAACGAGTTGCTTTTCCTGTACTTCCATTAGTAACGGGTTCCGTTTTCTGTACTTTCATTAGTAACGGGTTGCTTTTTCTGTACTTCCATTAGTAACTAGTTGCTTTTCCTGTACTTCCATTAGTAACGGGTTGCTTTTCCTGTACTTCCATTAGTAACGAGTTGCTTTTCCTGTACTTCCATTAGTAACGGGTTGCTTTTTTCTGTACTTCCATTAGTAACGGGTGGCTTTTCCTGTACTTCCATTAGTAACGAGTTGCTTTTCCTGTACTTCCATTAGTAACGGGTTCCGTTTTCTGTACTTTCATTAGTAACGGGTTGCTTTTTCTGTACTTCCATTAGTAACGAGTTGCTTTTCCTGTACTTCCATTAGTAACGGGTTGCTTTTCCTGTACTTCCATTAGTAACGAGTTGCTTTTCCTGTACTTCCATTAGTAACGGGTTGCTTTTTTCTGTACTTCCATTAGTAACGGGTGGCTTTTCCTGTACTTCCATTAGTAACGAGTTGCTTTTCCTGTACTTCCATTAGTAACGGGTTGCTTTTTCTGTACTTCCATTAGTAACGAGTTGCTTTTCCTGTACTTTCATTAGTAACGGGTTCCGTTTTCTGTACTTCCATTAGTAACGAGTTGCTTTTCCTGTACTTCCATTAGTAACGGGTTGCTTTTCCTGTACTTCCATTAGTAACGAGTTGCTTTTCCTGTACTTCCATTAGTAACGGGTTGCTTTTCCTGTACTTCCATTAGTAACGAGTTGCTTTTCCTGTACTTCCATTAGTAACGGGTTCCGTTTTCTGTACTTCCATTAGTAACGAGTTGCTTTTTCTGTACTTCCATTAGTAACGAGTTGCTTTTTCTGTACTTCCATTAGTAACGAGTTGCTTTTCCTGTACTTCCATTAGTAACGGGTTGCTTTTCCTGTACTTCCATTAGTAACGAGTTGCTTTTCCTGTACTTCCATTAGTAACGGGTTGCTTTTCCTGTACTTCCATTAGTAACGAGTTGCTTTTCCTGTACTTCCATTAGTAACGGGTTGCTTTTTCTGTACTTCCATTAGTAACGAGTTGCTTTTCCTGTACTTCCATTAGTAACGGGTTCCGTTTTCTGTACTTTCATTAGTAACGGGTTGCTTTTTCTGTACTTCCATTAGTAACGAGTTGCTTTTCCTGTACTTCCATTAGTAACGGGTTGCTTTTCCTGTACTTCCATTAGTAACGAGTTGCTTTTCCTGTACTTCCATTAGTAACGGGTTGCTTTTTTCTGTACTTCCATTAGTAACGGGTGGCTTTTCCTGTACTTCCATTAGTAACGAGTTGCTTTTCCTGTACTTCCATTAGTAACGGGTTCCGTTTTCTGTACTTCCATTAGTAACGGGTTGCGTTTTCTGTGTTTGCGCAAGTAACGGGTTCCTTATTCTGGATTTCTTTTAGTAAACACGTTGCTTTTCCGTTCTTCCGTTAATGGCGCGTTAAGATTTCTGTGCTTGACCTAGTAAAGTATTGCATCTTCCGTGCTTGAGCAAGTAACAGGTTCCTTAAGGCTCAATTAAACTTGGCGAGTTTACTAGCTTCTCGCCGGCAAGTAAACTCGTCCGCGAGTGAACGTGTGACAACTAACACAGCGAATGTCGATTACACAAAGCTAGTAAAAACTCGCTACCAGCTCTAGAGGTTTCGAGAGAGATTTTACCTTGTGTTCCGTGTTTCTAATAGTTTAGTAAAATGAAGTGGGACAGCAACAATATTGTTGAATTTTTAAAGATTTATGAACAATATCCTGTGTTATGGAACATCAAACACAGAGACTATTGTAATGTAAAATTAAAAGACGAAGTTTTCAAAAAAAATGTACGAACAGCTTGAAAGCGAGAACTTTCTCCAAGGCATGGACGAAAAGCAGCTGAAGGGCAAAATTAAAAATTAAAAAGATGTCTATAGACAAGAACTAGGTAAAATGGAAAGGAACAGAAAAAGCACCGTCCATTCCTAAAATATTTCGGTAGGCTAAAGGATCTTCGTCCCTCAACTCGAACAAAGTATTAGATGCACCATGTTTTTCCCGTCTTGCTACCCACTGCTTGACCCACACTTTTCTAGGTTTTTTTTTTCAGGCGTAGCAAAAGAGCAACAACAACAATTCCCGCACGTATTACTTCTTCTGACATTTCGGCCACAACTACACATAGAGCGATTTTACTAGCGCGATATATTACACACAGCGATATTACTAGCCAGACGGTAAAATATAAAGCGAGTAGCGAGAAAAGTAGCCCAGTCTTCAACTTCACTCGCTGTAGCAATGCGAGCGACGAGTTAACTAGCCAACGTTGTTACATTCAGCGAGTAAATTCGCAAGTTAGTAGCGAGTATTCTCGCCTAGTCTTAAGTGATGCTTTAGCAAACGCGTTACGTTTTCTGTGATTCCGTTAATAACAGGTTGAGTTTTCTGTATTTCCGTTAGTAACGTGTTAAGTTTTCTGTGCTTGGCCTGGTAACGATTTAGGTTTTATGTGCTTCCGTTAGTAAGGGCGTTTAATTTTCTGTGCTTACGCTAGCAACGGCTTGTTTTTTCAGCACTTCCGTTAGTAAAACTCTTACTTTTCGGTGCTGGCGCTAGTAAGAGGTTGCGCTTACTGTACCACCCTTAAAATAAATATGTTACGGCTCTATTTATGGTCATGGAAGTTGATTTGAACAGGAGATGCGATTTTGTTCTGAGATCATAACCAGTGAAGTTGTGCTGCCACCGGGAATATAACTCACGAGAATCTGTTTGCAAACGTACAGCGTTACTCACATCGCTACACACAGGACAAAAAATGTGTCGCCACCTCTGTAGCGGAGTGGTTAGTAGAGCGCACTACGGTGTCAGGGTTCCCGGGTTCGGATCCAGGCCCGGGCATATGTGTTCTTTGTAAATCCCTTCATCAATTTCATCACACCATCACCCATCCTCATCTTCGCGATTAACCAAAAGTGGAAGAAAAGCGAAGTACAATAAGCCAAACCAATCAACCAAAATGTTTCAAATGTGCCAGACACAGGACTCCTCAATTTTTATGCACAAAATAGACGACCACTATTTACATTTTCAAGAAGAAATTGTCGAACTATTGGGTAAGTCTTTTGTCCTTATACCTTATTCGTTCATTTAACTATATCAATTCACCATTAATGAGCAATGTTGCGGTTAGCCTAGATTAGCCGAGAAGCGACGCAAAGTAATGTAATGAACATAATGTCATATGAAGGGCAGAATTTCTCATTATATTTCACTTACAGCTACACTGTTGTGGATTGGTTGATTTGCTTTATTTTACTTCGCTTTTTGTGCCACTTTTGGCTAATTTGCGAAGGTGGAGATGAGTGACAATACGATGAAATTTATGTATTGACACTCACAAACATCCATGCTCAGACCGGAATTCGAACCCGGGACCCCTGGCGTCGTAGCGCGATGTGCTAACCATTCTGCTGTTGTGAATTAATACTATGAAGGGCACAAGAGGACAAGAAGGGTAAAGGGACGGGGTCAGACTTTCGAAAGAAAAAGACGTAATCTAGTTACGTGGATTATAAACTTAAAAGTGTCAACACTGTCTGTAAGAGGTGACAACACTGAGCATGTACTATCAGGCAGTGAGCATGCGTGGAATGCCGAAAGAGGTCAATGCAGCAAATGCTGGCGTGTGTGTACTTGGCTGAAGTGAACAGTGTGTTGTGGACCACCTTAAAGCATGTTTAGAAAGGTAGAAACTCAGGTGTCCCGTGGCAAAAATGCACAGGAATGTCATCGAAGCTTATGTGAAGCCTGTGACAACAATCTGACAGTTGCACGATGGATTTTTTTGTGTGGCAGAAGCAGCGACCACCTTCTTGCCCAGGTGGCATGGGGAGGCATTAGAACATCCTCCATATTTCCCTGACATGGGTCTTGTAATTTTGACTTCTTTCCACGGTCGAAAGAACCTATCGAGGTTTTCTGATATTCCATGAGTGAGG
This sequence comes from Lepisma saccharinum, assembly GCF_977018435.1. NCBI lineage: Eukaryota > Metazoa > Arthropoda > Insecta > Zygentoma > Lepismatidae > Lepisma > Lepisma saccharinum. The sequence continues at coordinate 90,788 of NW_028143303.1, read as the reverse complement.
CATTCCATCACGGTGATCAACAGAAGTCACCTTGCTGCAGTGGCGGCGTTTGGGTTCCAAAACTGGGGGGGCAAAGAGAGTACATTTCACTTTGTAGATAAGGTTTAGCATAGTGCGGGACCAAAAGTGGCGAAAAGTGTGTGTGTGTGGGGGGGCAACAGCCCCCCTAGTACCCCTAATCACCGCCACTGCCTTGCTGATATCTTGCAAAACCTCGCTGGTGATTACATCGGAGGAATGTAATTGATTTTTTGCATGTGTGTTCAACAAAATTGTTGTGTTGCAAATACTTTATTTACAGCAGGGTGGATAAAATTCATGATTTTTATGAAATAAATCATTTTTGAAGATTTTTATTTAAATTTTGTTTTATTTTTTAAAAGAAACACGCTTAAAGTTGCTTGTATGGTTTTTGGCACCAGATTAAGTTTTTTTTTATAGAAAGGCTTTTTCTGGTAAACGGCCGTGTAAAATATTTGAATATCTTGATTAAAGCAAGTACAAAATTATATATAAATATACATTTTTCTATTTCTGATACTGAATATATGAATCTAGTATGGAAATATTTGTTGGGTGTGTACTATAATAATTTCAGTAACTTTTCTTTTAGTGAAAATAAAACATTCTGCATGTACTCTATAATTGTAACTTAAAATATTTGTGTAGTCTTTGCAGCTGAATTTTGGCAATTTTTTTTAATGATAGTTTCTAAAATATCAACTGCCATATTTATTAATCATAATGACACTATTTACGGTTTAACATTATTAGTATTTTGTGTATTATTCTACAATAAATGTTTGCTATTTTTTGCCTATAAAAATTATTGAATTTTATATCAAGAGAAATTGAAGTGTGTTTACACAGATTGCATTTCCTTTCATATATTTTGTTTCCTTTCTTTTCCTGTCTTAGAACCTATCAAACCTATCGGTCGACCCCCCCCTGGAAATTTCCATTTACTTCTTTCCAATTTAAGGCAATTTATAAACGAAGCACTTCATTTCACTTTATTTTGCGTCATTGTTTGAAAATGGTCTTGAGATATCGAATTTGGTACGAAACTTCCATAATTTGCAACACTGAAACTCTGCTAATTTGTAACTTTCACACGTTTCGAAACTTCTTATACTACTGCGTTTGCTGATGCTGCTACTAATGTTAGAAGTAACTATTATGTAACCTTGGTTGTAACAAGTACTATATTATTCATATGAAAAATTTATTAGATGCTAAAATACACTAAACTAAAACTTCTACTACTACTACCACTACTACAATTATTATTACTATTATTAAAACAACATCAACATAATTTAAAATACCGATTATGCAATAATTTTAAAAATGAACCCCCCTTGACAAACTTCTGCATATGCCACCGGTTTTGTGTCAATATTTTTGAGGGGAGTGTCCTCGACATCTTCGACTAGACCCCCCCCCCTAGGAAAGTTTCTGGCGACGCCCATGATTATGATATCTGCATAATCCTTATGTACATTATTCTACAAATTATTTCTTTAAAGTGATTTAAACCTTGATTTAAATCACAATTTAAATCAATTCACCTTGATTTACAGCCATCGTATTTCTCTCCATTTTACTATTCGTAAGAACGTCCCAGTAACTGAAACACTCCTTACAATTCCTTTAAAAAACGAAAAACCTAACCTTTACAATATTCACATCTCTATAGCTAGCTAAGAACTCTCATCCGTTGCTATCCAAGGTAAATACGCCCACTTCAGGCACTTTGAAGTTTCCTCAGACCCTCCACGCAACTTCCGCACCATTGTAATTAGTTGATTAAATGCTGTCAGAAAGAATTCGCTAATTACGAGAAGGCTTAGCGCGTAACTTCATAATACAACGTCGCCCTTAACTTTCTTTTCTCCCAATTATGATTAAACTTCGGGACCAGGCAGGTGGCGGCGACAGCGAAAAGGGGGAAGGGGGATCCATGCCTCAATGTTACCTGTTTGCGTCAATTTACTTGTTCAAAAGTTGTGGGTTTATTTAATTAGAGAATAATTAGCGAACACAAACTCTCAATGAGTGTCCCTGGAAACAAAGAAATTGCCTCCAAAGTTTCGTCTGTTAAGGACTAGTGGAAAATTCCAATAAGTGATAATGAGGTTGAAACGGAGGGGAAATAATTAGCAGAAACAGAGTGCGTGGATTTATACAGTGTTCCTGCTCGAAATGTGAGCACAATATCCTCTCAAGAGGATTTTTGTTTCTAAATTATAGCAAGCATGCAGAAAACGCTTTTTGTACTATCGACAGAGGTTCTTGCTGCCTTTGCGTGAGACCTGACTTTTACTTTAAAAATAGTAACCTTAATAATAGGTCGCGCTTATCCAGCACTATCTCAGCAACCTTTACAATGGGTCTCATTTGTCCAATATGTCTCAGCAACCTTTATAATGGGTTTCACTTGTCGAGTACCCACATAGCAAACTTTACAATGGGTCTCACTTGTCGAGAACTGTCTCAGCAACCTTTATAATGGGTCTTACTTGTCGAGAACTGTCTCAGCAACATTTATAATGGGTTTCACTTGTCGAGTACCTACATACCAAACTTTACAATGGGTCTCACTTGTCGAGAACTGTCTCAGCAACCTTTATGATGGGTCTTACTTGTCGAAAACTGTATCAGCAACCCTTACAATCGTTCTCACTTGTCGAGCATGTCTCAGCAACCTTTATAATGGGTCTCAATTGTCCAGTACTGTCTCAGCAACCTTTATAATGGATATCACTTGTCGAGAACTGTCTCAGCAACCTTTATAATGGGTCTCACTTGACGAGTACCCTCATAGCAACTTTTACAATGTGTCTCACTTGTCGAGCATGTCTCAGCAACCTTTATAATGGGTCTCAATTGTCCAGCACTATCTCAGCAACCTTTATAATGGATATCACTTGTCGATAACTGTCTCAGCAACCTTTATAATGGGTCTTACTTGTCGAGAACTGTCTCAGCAACCTTTATAATGGGTCTTACTTGTCGAGAACTGTCTCAGCAACATTTATAATGGGTTTCACTTGTCGAGTACCCACATAGCAAACTTTACAATGGGTCTCACTTGTCGAGAACTGTCTCAGCAACCTTTATAATGGGTCTTACTTGTCGAGAACTGTCTCAGCAACCTTTATAATGGGTTTCACTTGTCGAGTACCCACATAGCAAACTTTACAATGGGTCTCACTTGTCGAGAACTGTCTCAGCAACCTTTATAATGGGTCTTACTTGTCGAGAACTGTCTCAGCAACATTTATAATGGGTTTCACTTGTCGAGTACCTACATACCAAACTTTACAATGGGTCTCACTTGTCGAGAACTGTCTCAGCAACCTTTATGATGGGTCTTACTTGTCGAAAACTGTATCAGCAACCCTTACAATCGTTCTCACTTGTCGAGCATGTCTCAGCAACCTTTATAATGGGTCTCAATTGTCCAGTACTGTCTCAGCAACCTTTATAATGGATATCACTTGTCGAGAACTGTCTCAGCAACCTTTATAATGGGTCTCACTTGACGAGTACCCTCATAGCAACTTTTACAATGTGTCTCACTTGTCAAATATGTCTCAGCAACCTTTATAATGGGTCTCACTTGACGAGTACCCTCATAGCAACTTTTACAATGTGTCTCACTTGTCGAGCATGTCTCAGCAACCTTTATAATGGGTCTCAATTGTCCAGCACTATCTCAGCAACCTTTATAATGGATATCACTTGTCGATAACTGTCTCAGCAACCTTTACAAGGGGTTTCATTGCTCAAGAACTGTCTCAACCTTTACAATGGGTCTCACTTGTCGAATATGTCTCAGCAACCCTTATAATGGGTCTGACTTGTCGAGTACCCTCATAGCAACCTTTATAATGGGTCTGATTTGTATAGTACTGTTTCAGCAGCCTTTATAATGTGTCTGATTTGTTGAGCACTGTCTCAGCAACCTTTATAATGGGTCACACTTATCAAGAACTGTCTCAGCAACCTTTACAATTGGTCTCACTTGTCGAATATGTCTCATCAACCTTTATAATGGGTCTCACTTGTCGAGTACTGTCATAGCAACCATTACAATGAGTCTCACTTGTCGAGAACTGTCTCAGCAACCTTTATAATGGGTCTCACTTGTCGAGAACTGTCTCAGCAACCTTTATAATGGGTCTCACTTGTCGAGAACTGTCTCAGCAACCTTTACAATGAGTCTCACTTGTCGAGAACTGTCTCAGCAACATTTACAATGGGTATCACTTGTCGAGAACTGTCTCAGCAACCTTTACAATGGGTCTCACTTGTCGAGAACTGTCTCAGTAACCTTTATAATGGGTCTCACTTGTCGAGAACTGTCTCAGGATACCTTTACAATGGGTCTCATTTGTCGAGCATGTCTCGGCAATCTTTATAATGGGTCTCAATTGCCGAGCACTGTCTCAGCAACCTTTATAATAGGTCTCACTTGTTGAGAACTGTCTCCGCAACTTTTATGAAAATATCTCAATTGTTGAGTACTGTCTCAACAACCTTTACAATGGGTCTCACTTGTCGAATATGTCTCATCAACCTTTATACTGGGTCTCATTTGTCGAATATGTCTCATCAGCAACCTTCACAACGTGTCTCACTTGTTGAGTACCGTCTTAGTAACCTTCATAATGGGTCTCACTTGTCGAGCAGTGTCTCAGCAACCTTTATACTGGGTCTCACTTGTCGAATATGTCTCGTCAGCAACCTTCACAACGTGTCTCACTTGTTGAGCACCGTCTTAGCAACCTTCATAATGGGTCTCACTTGTCGAGCATGACTCTGCAACCTTTATAACGTGTCTCATTTGTCGAGTATGGTCTTAGCAACCTTTATAATGGGTCTCACTTGTCGAGAACTGTCTCTGCAACTTTTATGGAAAGATATCAGTTGTTGAGTACTGTCTCAGAAACTTTTATAACGAGATTAATTTGTTGAGCACCAGCACAGCATCAAAAACATTTGAAAAGGGTCTCTCTCACTTGTCAAGCACCATCTCAGCAACCTTGATGATGTGTATTAATTGTCCTGCACCATTTCAGCAACCTTTAGGAAAAGGCCGTACTTGCTGCTCATCTCTACTCTTTGAGCTAACATCTTCTAGGTACATTGGAAACTTCTTGTTAGTTCCAGATATCATCTTAGGAGGCGATCACTCCATATGAGACATCTAGGGGAGGTGATCCCCTAATCTTTGCTGACAATGAATGACAACGAGAGCCTTCTAGACATGGAAGTACGACAGTGTTTCACTCTTAGTTAATTAACGATTTATTGTTAATTTTCAGATTTCTCATGGAAGAGCGATCATTTAACTCCAGATGTCAAGTGAGTATATCGAATTTTTAGAAGACGAAATGGGAGGAGAAAATGCATGGTGCAGCATAGAAAACCTGGGGATCTCTGTTCGAATTCAGAATGAAGCATTAATATTTAATTGTGTCTGTTCCCTCATCTAGTCGCCAATTAGCAATAATGCTCATCGCAGCGATTAGTCTAGGAACGTGGAAAAGCGACTTAAAATAACCAAAATAAGAAGAATATTGAAAGCAGTGCTTTTTTTTCTGTGAAGAAAGGTTCCGGTACTAATAAGCTTACTTTGTTATTGTGTTAATTATAAGAACTCATCTGCGTAGCCGCCCGACCCTGTGGCCGAGCGGTTAGCACATCACGCTGCGACGCCAAGGGTCCCGGGTTCGAATCCCGGTCGGGCTTGGTTGTTTGTGAATGTCCATTCATCAATTTCATCATTTCATCACTCATCCCCATCTTCGCAAATTAGCCAAGAGGCACAAAACGCGAAGTAAAATAAACTAAATCAATCAATCAATCATCTGCGTAGCCGACCCCGTGGCGGAGTGGTCGAAAAAATTCCTCTCCAAGCAAGGAAGAAATGGTATGCAAATTTCTTATTAGTGCTTTATACTTAATTTATGTCAAACAAAAATGTAAAGGTTAACCAGATAGGAATACAAATTGTAATAGCAGTAATACACTTATGTCAACAACAATGTAATTCCATAACTTGTATATCAGAATGAGGCAATAAAAAAAGAAGAGTGGTTAGCACATCGCGCTACGACGCCAGGGGTCCCGGGATCGAATCCTGGCCTGGGCATGGATGTTTGTGAGTGTCCATTCATCAATTTTATCATATCATCCCTCATACCCATCTTCGCAAATTAGCCAAAAGTTGCACAAAAAGGGAAGAAAAATTAAACAAATAAAAACAAATCTTCTGCGTGTGTATGTGTGTGCGTCTTCTAGCTTCTTTATTACCCTTCTCTATCTATCTCTCTCTTTCTCTCTCTCTCTCTCTCTCTCCCTCTCTCTGTCTGACTCCTCACATCTCTTCCCTTCCCTCATTCCCTACCGCTTATTTCATCTCTCATTTCCAGATAAAATCCTATTCCATCCATATTTTTCTATTAACGATATACTAGGATTTATAATTACAATTTTAATATTAATACAACTTTCATTATTTTCTCTCCATTAAAATACTTCTTTCCTATGATGACATGTCAACATGATGTCAATATATCTAACTTAAGGATGTATATTTTCGATTTTGACCCCCTTTTGGAAAATTTTCTGCTGGCGCTCATGTAAGAACACACACACACACACACATATACAATCATGCATACATTTCGCCCGTTAAAATAGAAAGTTATTCTCATGTACAAAAAGGTGCCGGTACAGGGTACCGTTGCGTACCGCCTGAAAAAAGGTAGATTGTAAGTAAGGTTAATTTCCCAGAGAATTCCCGAAACCATTCTCCCCACGTCACGTCACCACCAAGAAGGAAAACGTCCACACTTTGTCTTCCGCGGAAGCAGAAAGGGAAGACATTTTGAAGACCGACGAAACAGACACAGACTCTTAAAAATTCCCACGAAAGAGAAAAGGAAGAAGACGTGGAACGTGTCTCTCTCTCCAAGGCGGACTCACCCGTTTCTTTTTACGATTTCCCATCTCGCGAGAAACCTACGGACATGTTCCCTTTCGAAAGACAAATGAAGATCGAATGCGCGAAATGTGCTAGACTTGGCTGGAAAAGGAAGTAGAAAGAGAGCAAAAAGAGGAGAGATGCTGTACTCTTTCATTTCAGAAATGTGCCGAGCTCTTTTGCTGATATGGCTGGAGCGGGCTTTGTGGGGTACAAATGAACGGTGCGAGGATAACACAACTAGTGTAGAATTTCAAGGGCGAACATTTCGGATTCCGTCATCCGGAAGCATGAGATTGTCGGTATTAAATTAAAGAGGAAAAACAGAGAAAGTTCCAGTGAACGTGTTGGGAAATATAACCATACAAACTCTTTTTTAAAAAAATAAAGTTGGCCAAATCCGGATAAAATGAAATCCTGATATTGTGTTATATTCTATCCGCACATCGGATATTCTGATATTCGGATTGTCCTAATTATGTGGATATTCGAATTATACAGATATCGGGATATTCGAATTTTTCAGATACAACACGTGCCACCAGAATCGCAACTCCAGGGTATGGAGATACGAATTTGGCAACACATCGCTCCTTGCTCCGGCTAGACAGCTTGAAGCATCAGTTTTCACCCAGGGATCGGGATTTAGGCGATCCCCAATTTAACGGGTGGGGCACGGGAACCGGACGAATTTGAAAAAGTCACTACAAAGTTAATTTTTGCTGGAAAAAAATAATTATTTACAGAAATATATTTGGACCTAAAAGGGATGAGGAGACAGGTGAGTGGAGAAGGTTACATAATTTAGAACTACATAATTTGTATTCATGTCCAGATATTATTATTTAATTGAATGAAGACGACTTGGGTGGGCAGGCCATGTGGCACGAATGGGAAAGGAAAGAGGAGTTTACAGGTTTTTTGTTGGGAAACCTGATGGTAAGAGACCTGTAGGAAGGCCAAGACGAAGATGGAGGGACAACGTTGAGATGGACCTAAAGGAAATCGGTAGGGATGGAAAAGAGTATATAGATCTTGCTCAAGATAGGGACAGATGGAAGGCCTGTGTTGCTGCAGCCATGAACCTTCGGGTTTAAGAAGGCTAGAGAGTTAGTTGGTTAGAAATATATAGTGAAGATCATAGCATGATAGACATTGAAATGTTCCGTTAATAGTAGTTGCTAACAGTTACTAGCAGTTTTGTTACTGTTGGATTACAAACAGCGAGTGAACTTTGCACAGGAAGATGGTGTTGTTGATGAGTGATGAAGCTCACTTCCACCTAAATGGTTCTGAAAATAAACAGAACTGTAACTACTTGGCTGTGGAAAATCCCCGACAACTCCATCAGAAACACCTCCACAGCCCAAAAGTGACCGTGTGGTGCGCTGTAGGTAAGGTTGGCATCATCGGTCCTTATTTCTTTGAGGACAATGGTGTTACTGTAACTGACAACGCTGATCGTTACATGCAGGTGTTAAACACCTTTTTGGTACCTGAATTACGGAAGAGGAGGATTACTCATCGAGCAGTGTGGTTTCAGCAAGATGGCGCCACGGCTCACACAGCCAGAGCCTCAATGACTGCTCTTCGTGAGACCATCAGCCAAATCGACAACGACATGAAGGAGAAGGTGAAGGCCAATTTCCATGATCGCCTTCAAAGTTGCATCCGCGAAAATGGACGCCATTTGTCCGATGTAAATTTCCGCACATGAATAGCATAAAATGCTATGATCTTAACTATATATTTCTGTAAATATTTTTTTCCCCACCAAAAATTAACTTTGTAGTGACTTTTTCAAATTTGTCCGGTTCCCGTGCCCCACACCAGACAGGTAACCACCGAACATCACGTCACAGTAAATAAAATTCAAATATTTTAAAATTAAAAAGTCCAAAAACTTTAATCAACGAACGCGCGCGTACATACTTATTCGCACTGAATAGAAATCTAATGTGTTGAGTCCTGCTCGCTTGTAGGCAGTGATGAGTAACTTATTTATCACGAGAGAATTCGCGCACCGCCTTCACACAGTTAATAGCAAGACCTCAACTGCTACCTCAGGCGCGAGACACAGCTTAACAGATTCTTTCTTACAATGCTTCAAACTCATGCCATAAAAATAACATAAGAAAAGCTGATAATGTATATGTAATGCTAAATAGCGATAGTAAGCTTAGGTTGTGGTTGGCAACAATTGAGAATGTCAACGTTAAACTTTTGACGTCGCCATAGACACGTAGCGTCATTCTCCACTCCTCAAATAAACAGCCAATAGGATAACGTTATATTATTGAAAGTGAGGGAGAATTGTTGTGCTTTCATGTTACAATATTAAACCATGTAGAAATAACGAAAGTGATTTTATAAAGTAATTCACATTTGCCCTTGCACATAAAATGATTAAATAAAGATTTAGTTTACGGATTTATAACGAAGACTAAATTACTTTGATTTTGTCTATTGTTGAACAAAGATCGATATTAAGAAGAAATATATTTAATATGCGCTTAAACAACATTTGCGTGAAAGATAGAAATAATTCTAGCCATCTTGGATTGCATATACTATTTAGGATAATTATTAGCCTATAAAATTTGGATTAATGTTGCAAAAATACGCGAATAATATAATGACATAAGATAAAACATAAATATATACATGAATTATGAAAACAATTAAGTATAAATAACTTAATTCAAGTTATTAACTTAAAAGCATACGAATAAGAGAAATTCCATAATATACTAACTGAAATTTGCCTAACGTGGCAGTCGTTACACAGATATTCGGATGTTAGTATTATCCAGAAATTCGTATTATCCGTATATTCGGATATTCGTATTATATGCGTATTCGGATTATCAGAAATGTCCTGATATCTGAATGTGTTCATAATCTGGACTGCTATATCATTTATCCGTTTACGAGGTATCAACATGTTCTTTCATTCGTCAATTAGATATTTTGCTATACGTATCTTGCACAAATCCTTCATCAATGTATTCCATTTGGATTATCCATGTAACTGAAACGGATATCAGGATAATTAAAAATCCGGATATTCGTTATTCGAATTTTGTGGCCATCTCTAGTCTGGCTCCACGCATTCTCAATCTTGGCAATGGTTAACAGACACTGAATCTACAGCTTAAATGTTGGACGTGAACGTAGAGAGTTCTGATTATTACAGGTGCTGGAAAAATGTTGGTACGATTTATTTCAAGTCCACAGTTTAGAGTGGTATCCGAACAACCATGTGCCTTCGCCAGGTATCGATCCCAGGAGCCCTTGAGTTGAGTTGAGTTGATTTAGTTTATTTTACTTCGCGTTTTGTGCCTCTTGGCTAATTTGCGAAGATGGGGATGAGTGATGAAATGATGAAATTGATGAATGGACATTCACAAACAACCAAGCCCGACCGGGATTCGAACCCGGGACCCTTGGCGTCGCAGCGCGATATGCTAACCACTCGGCCACCGGGTCGGGCCAGGAGCCCTTGATTACAAAGCGATAATGTTAGTTTGATCCTGTCGTAACAACAAACTGAAGTATGTAATTGTAGTTCTCTTATAAAATACATTATTCCAGTATGTCCCTTTTTAGATTCATTGCGATCTCGCCACGGGTAGGCAATGGGGGTTCTTTGTGAACGTCCCCTTATCGGTTGATTGATTGGTTTGTTGTTTTAAGTCCACTTTATGCACAGGAAGACTAATCGGGACTGGACCTACAGTTTAAAGTGGGATCCGAACCACTACTTGCCTCCACTGGGTATCGAATCCGGGACGCGTATTTCACATGTGCACATTAAAATAGAGATTGGGGGCGTGGTTTGTGTATGAATGCTCCCTATTGGCTAGCAGACTGCCTCAATAATATAGGATAGGACACTGGCATTTATTTCATTGACTTGTGCGAACACTTTCTGTAAACCACAGACTACAAGCAGAACCATCTAGTGGGAAAAATACAACGCAATCGGATAGTAATCAATACTCAAAAAGCGAACAGACTTTCTTATTGGAAATAAAAGAGGCAATAATTTTTAAAATGTTGCGTTGGATGAAAATTCTTATACATTTAATAAATATATTGGGTCATTTTCCGCTTTTCGTCAGATGCAAACAAGGAGCATTTTTAATTCTTACTTTAAAAATCTGCCAAAACCTTAATTTCGACTATATAAGCGCGCGGATATTTGTTTTGTAAAAAGTTGTTACAAACCAGATATTACATACTGGAAACAACACAAGATGAAAAGAGAGGAGTTTCAAAAAAGAAAAGTAGATGGCAGCACAAGGTGAAAGAATATAAATAAATCGCTGGAGGATAAGTATGGATTTAGTGAAAGTGAACTACAATAGAAAGATGTAGAAAACATCAAAGCAATGTATAAAATGTAGAAAATAGATGGAAAAGAAAAAAATATAAGTGGTTTACATCATTCAACAAGTTCAAGCCTGTAGTCAATTGTTAGTCACGCCATAGAAGTACTCAATAAAGAAAAAATAGACCAGCCAACCAGAAACTTCTCCACTACAAGCCACGCCCGCAATCTCTATTTCAATGTGCATATGTGAAATACGCGTCCGGGACCCCTTGATTACAAGGCGATGACATTACCACCACGCCATCGGGGAGGCAGCAGTTTCATCTAATCATTACTCGTTTTGGGTGACCCTTACTAACGAGGCTCTGGCGTCTGGGCTGAAGCTAGTATAATCCTCTGTGGCGTGTGCTATTCATGTGTGTTTGTCCCATCCCATCATATTATCATTCATCCACAACGTCGCGATTAGCCAAAAGTGACAGAAAATCGTACTAAAATAAATCAAACGAGCAAGTGTGTGTTTATGTAACAAACCAATATCATCCTGAATGTATGCAACCACGCTGCACAGTTTCAAGGATCAACTTTAAAAATAGCCATCATTTACCAGTTAAACAATCCGTTGACATGCCTGAATAACTAGCGTAGAAAAAACAATTTTGGTTTGTGTGAAATTATTAAATACTGCACGAGACAGATAATGTGTGGAACCATACATGGACAAGATTACAATAAAACGATTAGAAGAAAATATTCCTGTACCGAAAAAAAACTTAAAGTAAAAATCTTTAGCGAAATAAAATGTTATTTGAAGAAATTATTCATGAGATAGCAACATTGTCACGCAAAGAAATAAATTTGCAACAGTTGTACTAACAAGCATGAATTTAAGAGATAAAAAAAGAGTGGCACGTGTTTTAAGTAACGAGTAAAAAAAACGAACACAGAAAAAACTGCCCATTCTTTTATGTTCTAGCCAATCACGTAATGGCCATGACGTCATAAATCCACTCTAGTCCGTCCTACAATAAAAAAGATGCTTGTTATGATATTTAATTAGAATCGTTTGAAAGCGGCGCGAAAAGAATTTTCTTTTTTGAAAAAGAAAAATGCAATTTCAGAATTAATTTAACGTTCCTGAACTTTCCGTCACGGCTGCAGATTGCATGGATTTACCTGCGGTCGGGCCCCAGCACCCCTCTTCCCCCCTCGTAGAAGGAGAGGATTGCTGGTAATATCCGTATAATGACAAATAGCTTGCGTGTTTCTGCTGTCCCTCGACGGGAAGGGCGAAATGTTTTTTTTCTTCTTTTTTCAAAAATTATACCTGTCGAGGCCGGTAACCCGATAATGCAACGCCTCAATTCCAAGAATTTTCGCCTCGGAAAATGGCAAAAACAAATATTCTTCCTGTCTGTTTATATTCCTCTGTGGTGTCGTATATCTTAATGACGTCACGATTTCCAGGAAGGCGTTCTATCACCGGTATGCATGCTGATGGGAAATTTAAATTTGTTGTCTCCTTGGACCTCTTTTGCAGTAGAGCCTCTGGTCTTGAATGGTTCACGACCTATGGTCCGCGGCACGTTACCAGACCGTGAGGCAGCCTAATTTTGAGCGACGAAGTATAAGATCCCTTCCCTGTTACTTCTTACTTAATTCCTTTTAAAACAAAATCCCTTCCCCTTTATTTGTAAATAATCACCTAAATTTCCTCCTTCAGTAGTGAACTTCTCACATTCTATGTCAAAATTTCCCTTTCTTTAGTCATATTTTCTTTCATTCGTTGAAAATTTCTTTGTAACTTTTTAAATCTCGTAAGAAAGTTTTGGTACTGACATTTTCTTACTTCTGGTGAAAATTTCCTTCATCTAATTAAATTACTATTCTATCAAGGAAAATATTCATTCTTTCAGTGAAATTTCACTTTCTCTAGATCAAGTTACATTCTTCTAGTGAAATTTTACCTTCTCTAGGCCAAACTTCCTTCTTCTAGTGCAAAGTTACCTTCTCTAGATCAAATTACCTTCTTACAGTGAAACTTTATCCTCTCTAGAGCAAATTCCTTTATTTAGTGAATTCTAGTAAAATGTTCATTGTTATAGTGAAATTTCAATTGATCTACATACATTGTCTCCCCTTAACTAAATTGCCCTTCACCTAGCTATATTATTATTCAATTAGCGAAAATTCTCTGTTCTAGTGCTCTCATTGGACTACTGAAATATTCCTTGCTATGGTGAAATATTTCTCTACTCTAGGGAAATTTTCCTTCATTTGTTGAAATTGTATTATCTCTAGTAGAAATGTACTTCATCTACTGCATCTTGTCTGCAGTAGTGGAACTTTGCTTCAGCTTCTGCAGGCCTCGTCTCTGTGGAAGAGCGCGCTCGTATGCACGTCTGAACTGCAGAAGGAGTGAGCCAGGCAGGAGGCTTCGTCGGTTTCGTTCGTGAAATTTCTCGTCGTGGCAGAAGAAACCGGAGGTGGTTCCGTACAAAGGTTTGTGGCTTCTTCGACATTATTTTTTACTGTCAAGGAATGTCCCCCCCCCCTTTTTTTGGGGCTTACTGGCCTTGAAGTTCAGTCTACGGAGCACTTGCCGGTCTCCACTAGTCAAAAATAGAGAAGAAAGGAGAGATAGAAAAATGTTACTGAAAAAGAGAGATAGGGAAAGAGATAGAGTGAAAAATAGAGAGGAATGGGAAAAAGAGGGAGAACTGGAGATATAAATGATAGTGATTGATTGATTTGGTGTTTTAAGTCCACTTTATGCACAGTAAGGCTAATCGGGACTGGACCTAAAGTTTAAGGTTGGATCCGAACCACTACGTGCCTGCACCGGGTATCGAACCCGGGACCCCTTGATTACATGGCGACGACGCTACCACTGCGCCATCGGGGAGGCAATTTAGGGAAGGAGGAAGGGATAGTAAACTAAGAGAAATGGAGAATGACAGAAAAGTAGAAAAATATAGTTAAAAAGATTGAGAGACGGAGAGAGAGATACTTATAGTGTAAGAGATAGGGATAGTCATAGAGAGAGACAGGCAAAGAACAAGGCTTAGTGAAAAAGAGAGAGATAGGAAAGCAGAAACAGAGGGAGAGAGAAGGAAAGAGAGAGGGATAGTGAAAGAGGAAGAGATAGTGAAAAGAGAGAAACGGGGAGTGAAAGGGAGATATGGAAAATATAAGAAGATAGTTAAAGAGGGAGAGAAAAGTGATACAGAAAGCGATAGGGATAGCGAAAGAAAGAGAGGCAGGGAAACAACAAGGCTTAGTGGAAGAGAGAAGTATAGGAAAACCGAAAGAGAGGGAGATAAGGATAATTAAAAAAAGGAGTTAGGGAAAGAGAAAGATATAGTGAAAAAAAGATAAATGGAGAATGAATGTGAGATAGGGAAAATGGAAAGAGATAGGGTACTGAAAAAGAGAAAGGCAGGGAAAAACAAGGTTTAGTGAAAGAGAGATGTGGGAAAAGAGCATGGTGAAAAAGAGATAGGGTAAGAGAAAGGCACAAAAGCCTGTACCTAATCGAAATCATCTCTGCTGCTGTAAGAAATATATATAATTTCTTGGATACTACTGCGACGAAACTCAAATTACAGCATTCAGTTCCATTTCGCAATTGAAGCCAAACACGACGCGAGGATATAAGGGGGGGGGGTTCCTGGGAGAAGAGAATCTTCCGTAAACGTCCTCCTCAGCGGGCGGTGTGATAAATGATATCAAGAGAGGCAGCGGGCGATGCAACAGGTGGGATCTTTCCGACAAGTTTGGTTCAACAATGCTCGTCCGCAACAATAGTTTTCCCTCTCCCTCAAGACGGATGACCGAAAACATTATTTGGACGACCTTCGGTGGTAAGAATAACTGCTGTTCCCAACTTGGTTGACTGTAACTCCGGTCTCTTCCGCGTTCGAACACGGTAGAATGTAAGGAACCTGGACGGAAGATTTTTCTTTCGATAGATGGGTCCCAATTAAACGTCAGAGATGACGTAAGGAAGATTAACTTGTTTTTTTTTTATTATTGTTTTTATCTGTCCCCGTTCCTTTAAAAGTCTGTACTACGATTCAGTGGCGTCGCCAGGGAAGGGCTCAACGGAGGATGAAATATTGTCAGTTGGAGTCTGCCTTGGTTGTCATGGTTACTACAGTAAAATCTCTCTTTCTCTTAATCATTGGTTCGTCATTGTTTGTACGCGTATATTTTATTCCATTCTCTCTTTCGTAGTTCTATAATAGAGAAAGGGGGAGATGGATATTGGCAGATAGATAGAGAAAGCAAAAGTGATAGTAAAGGAGAGATAGGGAACCAGAAAGGGATATATATATATATATATATATATATATATATATATATATATATATACGGTATGCGCCAAAATATACAGTACTGAAACTCGCTCCTCTCGAACACGTGGTTGCGTATGTCGACGGGGCATAGCTCCAGATGCACGTGTTCGCAGTAGTGAAAAGGAAGTTGTGTTGTGCAATTGTTCTTGGAAATGGGTCTCTCGACGGAGGAAAAAGTATTCATAGTTGTGCATTTTTTCCGATCGTACGGAAGCGGTCGTGAAGGTGGACCGAGTTTGAAAAAGGTGACTGGTCTATATGCAACCCAAATGACAATCGTCCACTCCACATGCCCTAACCTAACCTAGCCTTAGGTTTCCTGACAGTTATGCAACCCAAAAGGCAAGATTGTTATTTGGGTTGCATATAGACCAGTCACTGTATTGTAACATGTCTTATACTTTTGTCCATCTTTTCATTTCAGTTCTGTATATTTTGGCGCATACTGTATATGTATATGTATATATGTATATGTATGTGTGTGTGTATATATATATATATATGTGTGTGTGTGTGTGTGTGTGTGTGTGTGTGTGTGTGTGTATGTATATATATATATATATATATATGTATGAATGTATGTATGTATGTATATAGGGATAGTAAAATAGAAAGGGATAGAGAGAGTGAGAGACACACACACACACACAGGGACAGTGAAAGAGAGAGATATTGAAAGTATAGAAAGTGTTCAATTTTTGTTGTTTCGTCCACTTGGTGTACAGATAGGCCAATCGGGACTACACCTATGGTTTACAGTGGAATCGGAACCACTATATGCCTTCACCGGGACCCTTTCATTACACGGCGACACTGTTACTACTACGCCATCTGGGAGAACTAAGTAGAGGAGAGATGCAGGGAAAGTGAAAAGGGACAATGAAAGAGAGATAGACGAGGGAAAGAAATAATTAAATAAAGACAGGCGGGGAAAGAAAAAGTGACAGTGAAATTGAGAGAGAGATAGGGAAAGATGTAGGGATAGTGAAAAAGACATAAGGAAAAAGAAAATGACAGGAAGTGAAAGACATGTATATATATATATATATATATATATATATATATATATATATATATACATATACACAGGGTGTATCATAAGTAATAGCGCAATAATAGAAGCAAGAAAGTCTCAGTAAACATTAATCCGCAAACGAGCCGTTTTCGAGATAATTGCATGTGTGGATACTGCCGCCACTGACTTCATTGTTTGTAAACGTCGTCCTAGTTGGTAAAATGCTAATAATGTGTGCGAATGTGTGGTTAGAAGCCGTCACTGATTGCATTTTGTAAACACCGAGTGCTTTACTCCCTGCGCGTTCCGAGGTTTGCTCTTTGTTTACAAAACAGAACATTTCCGAGAGGTGGCGTTGTAATCAAACAGGATGGATACAATTGGTACACAGTCTAGCAATAAGATCTCCAATGACTTTTCTTACTGTATTATTAGCATTTTACCAACTAGGACGACGTTTACAAACAATGAAGTCAGTGGCGGCAGTAACCACACATTCGCAATTATCTCGAAAACGGCTCCTTTGCAGACCTATGTTTACTGAGACTTTCTGTGCCAGTTTGCGCTATTACTTATGATACACCCTGTATATATAGGGAAAGAGAAAGGAACAGTGAAATAGACAGATAGGGAAAGAGAAAAGTCGTATAAGACAAGAGAAAGGAAAAGGGAAAGCGAGATAGATGAGATATATGTAAATAAAAGATAGAGAGATAAATAGCAAAAGAATGTGGAGAGAGAGATGGACACATGAAAGTGCACACGCACACACTCAAAAAGAGAGAGATGATATCAAAAGCATCACTGGACTGGGAATAAGGAAGATCCTTGCAATCAAAGGGTCACAGGATCAATCATCGGAGATGCCTAGAAACGTCTGCGCTTCGATTCAAACTAAAACTGTATGTCCAGTCCCAATTGTCTCTTTCCAATCCAAACACAAAACTTTAACAAAGTTGCTTTATGTCGAATGTGAGAGAGATCTCCATAATCCCAGAGGGCAAAGATGAAACTTCAACATAAAAGTCTCTCTTGCAGTTCAGTGGAAACGAGATGTCTTCTACCCCCAGGCTCCCCTAAGCCGAGTTCTGCTTGACATATATCGTTCGTCCAGACACTCTCAGGAAATATTTCTCAGTGTTACAACAATCTGAGAACAAGTGTGAAATTTTTCTCTCTTGCACAATTAATAGTGCCTATGATAAAAAACAATGAAACAGTGACGGTGATGGAACCGACACGGCGTCTACTGCACTGGAAAATTGTTTCAGTCCGCTCTGGGGCCCATCCAGCACTTAAACTCCGTACCAGCTAACTGTAGACCAGGCGAACGAGAAAAAGTCTCTGCGTGAATGAAGCGAGACGTCTCCACCAATGAACAGTGAGAGAAACGGGATTGTGTAATGGGCGACGGGAGTTACTCGATTTCCAACTTAGCTATGCAGCGTTGCAAATCTTTGAAAAGGATAAAACCGAACGCAAATGGCAAACGGACCGTATTTTTGTCTCCAGGTCCGTACGACTGGTATAAGAATTTCTTAGGGAAATATTAGGGATAAAACTGCAAGAGCAAATTTTGACAAGCCGTGCATTTAGCGTACCCGGCGCTTTCACCACTCGATTTTCCTCCTCCTCCTCTGCCGATATAACTCGGCCCTGCTCTACAATTAGCTGGAACAGGGTATACGTAGAGAAGGCAGCGAGACGACATCGTAAAAATCGAGTTTTGATTGATTGATTGATTGGTTTGATTAATTTTACTTAGCTTTCTTGCCACTTAGGCGAAGATCGGGTGGGGATGATGAAATCGAACGGACACTCACAAAGAGCATCCATGTCCAGGCCGGTATTCGAACCCGGGACCCCTGACGCGCTGTGCTAACCACTCCGCCACGGTCGGCAAAAAATTAGTTTTAAAATCTCTTCAAAATATTGATTAATATTAGTGAGTTAATATTCCAATTCAATTATGAGTTAAATTATAAAGTTTTGCTTTAAAGTATTAAAACATTACATCAGGATTTTAAAAGTTATGTTATGTAATCACAAAATACCGTCTCTTCACATAATATTGGTTCAAAATTAATGGAAACTTCGATTTTTAATCACTCCCAGCATAATTAGACCCCGCGATGGCGTAGAGTGGGATTTTGTGGACCTCGCCAACGATGAAAACTTTGGGAAAGCGTTTTGGTATCATAAAATCCATCCGATCCTTTCTGATGCCGATACTACTGGCATCGGCCGGTACATATGCTTGGGCATCAGCTCAGGCTTACTTAGAACGTAAAGAAAGTCGAATACTTATGATATACCGGGTGATCCGTTTGAGATGTCAGAAAAGTAAACCTTTATACACAAGAGGTTAATGTACGTATCTCCGAGCAGCTTCTTGTAATACAGGGTGTTTCCGGGCTGATGATACAAACTTTCAGGGATGATGGAGAAGGGCACATGTACTGGCGTACCCGTTGGAACAACCTTGGGGTCGTTCGATCAATGTCACAGGCAGCGAGATTTCTTGCCAGGAGATCCTCTTCAGTCTCGACAGGTGTCTGGACAAAACTTTGTGCGACGATGTCCTGCCTACAGTGAAGCTGGGGGATGCCACTTTGAACAACTGTTGTGAATGTAGCAGCTTGTGAAACTTGTGCAGATAATAAAAGTATTACATCTTCGTACACCGATTTTCGCTTATAACTTTCGACCAAGTCGTTTCCGGACCAGGGTTCCTTATCTCAAATTGATACATGTGCCCTTCTCCATCATCCCTGGAAGTTTGTATCATCAGCCCGGAAACACCCTGTGTAAGCAGAAAGGATGTAATGAGTGGAGGTTGACTCACTTCAGCTGCGTGGCAGCAGTAGCATGCATGTAATACTCGAAAATTTCGCATACCATACGACACACTGTGTGCGCTGTTGTGACGTGATCACCAACTTTGTTACTATGCACAGTAGCGCCGCCATGTGGCTGAAGTCAGTAAACCTCAACTCATTCGAAACTTACATCCTTTCTGCCTATATTACAAGAAGCTGCTTGGAGATACGTACATTAACCTCTTGTGTATAAAGGTTTAATTTTCTGACATCTCAAACGAATCACCCGGTAGATTGATTGATTTGGTGTATTTTACTTCGCTTTTCTGCCACTTTTGGGTAATCGCGAAGATGAGGATCATGTAATGAAATTGATGAAAGGACACTCATAAAGAACACCCAGTGGATTTCGGTTTCGACCCCTGGCGCCGTACCGGCCTGTGCTAACAGTAGTGGTATTTGACCTATTACTGGGACAGAAAAGGATGAGTCCCCCTCAGGCTGATTTGACTACACTTAAAACTAGGTCAAGATGTTCATATGAGCTTATTGCTCAAGTGTGCTACTCTGTCTAACCCAAGATTTTTGTAAAAAAGCCCTCTGGAATTTCCCGTGAAATGATGACCCCCTCAGATTGATTTGGCTACACTTACAAAAGCCACATCTGCCAAATTGTTGTCCATAAGCTTGTTAAAAATATGGCCCTTTTGATATTGTTTTTGCTACACTTAAAATTAGGCCAAGATGCTCATAAAACCCACACCCACACACCCACCCACACACCCACTTCCGGTCCACTTCCGGTCCACTTCCGGTCTACTTCCGGTCCACTTCCGGTTTACTTGCCACACCTGTGGGTTTCTCCAATTTTTTTTAGCACACTGCTGAACCTGATATTTTGTATTAAGTATAGAGTTTTGATTTGAACCCCAAGAAATCTTATATAATAAACCAACAACAAATCCAAACATATTAACACACTTAGTATACACACTAAGTATACAAAGCACACTGCTGAACCCAACTGATATTTTGTATTAAGTATAGAGTTTTGATTTGAACCCCAAGAAATCTGATATAATAAACCAACAACAAAAATGCCAAATCAGAAATATTGTAATCAATGCAATAAGAATATATCCAGCCCTAATTGGGCTAGGCACCAAAGGAATTGTGATCCAGAAAAATGCAGAACACCCACAAAAATATGGCCAAAATGCCATAGAAAATATAGCATGGAATACTTCACATATAAGCATATAGATACTTGTTATGTACAGCCTTCTACTTCATCTCAGCCATCTACATATTCATCTGGTCTAAAAAGGAAGCTTGAAACATCTGATAATGCTAGACCAGCAAAGCAGCCACGCTATGCACCCATCCATAGCAGTTTTAATGGCCAACTTAGTGATTACTGTTTTGTATCAGAGCAAAAATGTGACATTAAGAATTTTTTGAACAGTATAAATTCTGATGTGCAGGCTATTCTAAATAAACAAAATGGCTCTTATAAGCTGTCCCTCAAATTGTTTACACAATATAAAAAATCAAATGGCACAAAATTTACACAGCCCCACATAACAGAAACTGTGCCTGTATACTCAAATACAAATTTAGACAAAAAAATAAGCAGTTTGATAGAACAATTAATTATTAAACACTCTGAATTTGCTGCTAAAGAATCAGGATGGAGTTTATGTGAAACTCCACACAAGTTTTATATTAATATTTCTAAATTTAACCCATTATAAGGATCTTCATATCTGCCATTACCTGCCAATATTAAAAACAAAAAAGCTGTGGTTAACATAGAAAACAATGATGAGAAATGTTTTTTGTGGTGTATTTTAGCTGCTTTGTTTCCAGTTTTAAGGCATCCTGAGAGAATAAGTTATTATAAACAACGTGAACATGATTTTGATGATGCTATGGAGGGCTTAGAATATCCAATGTCTGTTCAGAATATTGACAAATTTGAAAAAAAAAGGCCAGAGATATCAATGGTAGGCCATTATCTATTAATGTATTTATTTGTTCTACTGGTCGTGGCAATTGCTTGATAGAACCTCTCAGAATTAGTACACTTGATGATGATTCTGCTGTCCCGATTGATCTGCTCTTAATTGAAGAGGATGGCACACACCATTACACTCTGATACACAGTCTTGAAGCTTTAGTCAGAAAACAACAAGGCAAATCCAATACAATATTCAAGTTGTGTAGAAGATGTTTGACTGTATTTGATGGTAGAAAAATGGTGAATAGTGTTTATGAAAAGAATACAGAAATTGCTAAAAACAAGTTAGTTGAGCATCTAAAATACTGTGGCAAACATAAACCTGTTCATATGGTTATGCCTAAGCCAAATGAAAATGCCAAATTCAAAAAAAATTGAAACCTTGTTGGAACATCCAGCTAATATAGTCTGTGATTTTGAATCAAACCTCAAACTCCTTGCATTATGCAGCCCAGATCGTGATGAATCTTCAAGTACATCATACCAGCTACATGAACCTACTAGTTTTTATTATGTGGTTGTACAGGATGGTGTTGTTAGTGAAGAATATTTATACATGGGACCAGATGCCATCAAAGAATTTGCACATAGAATAGAAAATGAGTGCCATGACGTAGCATCTAATATCTTATTAAAATCAAAACCTATGATGCCTTTAACAGAAGAACAGATTCAAAATTTCAACAATGCAGAAAAATGCCCGGTATGTGATTCTGAATTTTCAGATAAAAATATCAAGGTGAAACACCATTCCCATACAGATGGTAAATTCAAAATGGCTCTGTGTAATAGCTGTAATATTAAGATCCAGAGACCAAAATTTGTCCCAATATTTTGCCATGGTGCATCCAATTATGATTTTCATCATCTGATTAGGTACGAGGGTTTTGACAAGCAGAATTTAAATATTTTAGCAGAAAATGATGAGAAATATATAGCCATTAGCAAAATAATTAAAGTTAATGGTGTTCCCATTCACTTAAGATTTCTCGATTCCTACAGAATTCTGTCAGCTAGCTTGGCTACACTGGCCAGTCAATTATCTGATGACCAATTCAAAATCACATGTGCTATGTTTCCAAATCAGGACCTGAAATTAATTAGGCGGAAGGGTGTATATCCATATGACTATGTTACAGATTTTTCTAAATTTGATGAGTGTACTCTGCCACCACAACAAGAGTTCTACGTAAACTCAGAGAATCTGGAATTACTGATGAAGATTATCACCATGCCCAGTTGATGTGGACCAACTTAAAATGTCAGACACTTGGTGATTTTCATAAGGCATATTTAAAACTTGATGTGACTCTCTCAGCCGATATACTTCAGGCATTTAGAAAATCATCGATGGAAGATTATAAACTGGATCCAATCTATTTCTACAGTGCTCCAGGCCTAGCATGGTCTGCCTCGATTTTAAACACTAAAATGAAATTGGATCTAATCCACGATCAGGACATGTATCTGTTTATGGAACAATGTATACGAGGAAGCATGGTGCAATGCTGTCCGAGATATAGCAAAGCCAACAACAAATATATTCCCGATTATGATCCATCACGGCCATCAAACTATATACTTTATGTGGATGCCAACAGCCTGTATGGTTATGCTATGATGGATAAACTGCCATATGCAGGGCTTGAGTGGGTTGAAGATTTCAACATTGAAGATCTTCAAGACTTTGATGACAATGACTATGGCCTGTTCTTAGAAATTGATCTGACAATTCCTGAAGATTTGCACAATAAATTTTCTGATCTGCCCCCAATTCCTGAGGTTGAGTGTTCACCTGGCTCTAAACAGAAGAAGCTAATGATGACTCTAGAGCCAAAACAGGGTTATGTCATATATTACAAAAACCTTCAGTTCCTGATGTATCATGGTGTTCAAGTGACCAAAGTTGGCAAAGTCTTAAGGTTCAGGCACTCAAGATGGTTGAAGCCATACATTGATACAAACACCGAGCTTCGAACATCTGCAGTGAGAAAATTTGATAAGACCTTGTTTAAATTGATGGTCAATTCAGTGTATGGCAAAACCATAGAAAATGTCAGAAAACATACTGATGTTAAATTAGTTACTGACCCCAGCTGGAGCAAAAAATTGATAGCAAAGCCTAATTTCAACTACAGAAGAATTTATGATGACAATATGGCACTCTTCAACATGAAAAAAACAAAGATTAAATTTGATAAGCCTATTTATGTAGGGGCTGTGATATTAGAATTGGCCAAATTACACATGCTAGAGCTCTATTATGATGTGCTGAAGCCTTTTTATGGTGATCGTGTAAAACTGATGTACATGGACACAGATAGCTTTATCCTTGATATTCAAACAGAAGATGTCTATCAAGATATATCACAGCCTGCATTGCTTAAATATTTTGATATTAGTGAACATACAAAAATTCAACCCCACAACAAAAAGGTGCCTGGCAAGTTAGAAGATGAGACACTTGGTGATGTTATTGTAGGATTTGCTGGGTTAAGGGCCAAGATATATAGTTTTGAAACATGTAGTGGTGCTGTTGCCAAAAAAGCCAAGGGTACAAAGAGCTCCAATTTAAAGATTATGAAGATTGTCTCAAATCACAGAGTTTAATTAGAACATCAGAATGCAGAATTCAGAGTGTGGATCACTTGTTGACTACAAATGTTGTACGAAAAGTGGCTCTGGACCCACATGACGATAAGAGATGCATTTTATCATGTGGCATACATATTCTACCATGGGGTCATTGTGACTTGAGAAGTAGCAAACAATGCCCAATCACAGAGCATGATTTGAAATAAATAAACATGCCAATGAACTTATTTGGGTTCAAAAAACAAGCTTTTATGGACCTGCCAACACCATCACCCTCTCCTGATATACAATCTATAATATCTAAACGAAGTGGTTTGTTAATTATTCATCTGAACAGCATACTTACAGATGTTGATGATAAAACAGGTAAAACATTGTATATATTTAACAATAACTTAAACCACTACCTGTAGGTGGTCAATTACAATTTATTACAACTCCCGAGGGCAATGTCAAGGTTTCAGTAGGCAGAAATATTTATAGAATTAAGCACTCAAACATGGTTTCTGGCACTGTATATACTGTCTCTGCCGGTGATTGCTTATATATTGAGGTCCCGGGATATTATGACAAGCTTATACCTTTTTTTATAGAATTAAGAATTAGATATTTTATAATAAATAACCACTAAAACAAAAATGCCTAATGATATATTTGGCCATACAAGGCATGAAGATCACAGTGATGAGATTCTGATGCTTGATGTCAGAGTGAAAAAATTAAGAAGTGATTTACAAGCTTTACAAACCACACTCAATGCCAGTCTTCAACTAGAAATTACAAATTTACAATCACAATGCATGGACCCTCTTCTTAAAATTGACTCAGAACTCAAATTACTGCTTCAAAAATATACTGACTTGGCTACATTAGATAATTTTCAAAGTTTAGAGGAGGCCATAGCAGTTCTTCAAGCCAAATTTAAGACTCAGGCTACCAACTCTGAGCAATTGAAACAACAATTAGAAGAGCAAATTGATAGTGTTCAAACACAGCTCCAAACAATTGTCAAAAGCATAAAATCACAAGAAGATTTTGATCTAGTAATTTCTACTCTAAAAGAACAGATTCAATCACTACAAATACCTAATCTGGACCCCTTGAACAATGCCATAGCCGAGGTTAAAGAAAAATTGAGACACTTGAAAATTTTATGAACAACTCACCATCTTCTGATGCTCTGAGTGCTATAACTCGCAGTGTAGCCAACATCAAGCTGCAACTTGAGACATATGAAGATTTTGGAAAAATTCAGAGTACCATAACCCACCTTGAGGGTACCATAGCAGCAGTAGAAAGTGATCTGACAAATATACAAGAAACTCTAGAATCTCGATTGCCTGGTATTGTAGACACTCTTGTCAGTGTCCAGCAACAAATCACCAAACTTGAAAACCTCAACACTGAATCTGAGCTATCTCATTTTCATCACTTGATCGATGATATCCAAACAAAGCTTGAAATTTTACAACAATCAACACCTACTCAGGCAGACATAGCCCTGCTCCAAGATGCTATGCATAGTGTGGCTGATGCTTCTGAATTAAATGATGTGAAATTGGCACTTGAATCTTTGCAGAATACTGTAGCAAATCTGCCTACATCTCAGGAACTTAAAAATATTAAGAGAGCAGTGCATCGCATATTGAAATCAGAAGACATCAAGAATATCCAGACAGAGATCAAACAGCTTACTCAGACAGTGGCAACTCTACCAACTAATCAACATATTAATGAACTGCATGCCCTGTTTGAGGATATCAGAAGACAAGTTCATGATCTTACAGCCCAAAGTTCAAAATTGGCTGTTGTTGAAATTCTACAGCAAATTGTAGCCAACATCAAGCAACAACTAGGGACCATGGAATCCAACCAAGCAAATGCTCTGTCTGTTTTTGCCACCCAGCTTCAAGAGATTGTCCAACAATACAAGAAACTTGCTGTAGACATAAGAATCAAACCAGGCCATGATGAGATTGTTAGGACTATCAATGAACATCATGAATCTGTAACGAGTAGATTGCTTACAGCAGAAAAAGAAATAACTGGCCTAATCGAGAATCCTAAACATACAGTAATCCTTGAATTGTACAGTATCCCCAACAGAGAATATGATTCACCATTTACACCAGGTGGCAAACTGTATATGCTGTCTCCTGCACAATTTTATTACCAGTTTTTTGTTGGAGGCACACTTAGACCAATTAAGATTAAATATTGGCTACAACCACAGGCACACCACTACCCTACTTTATCAATAACTAATGCTGACAACAAACCAAAGTTCACCAGTGTAGAGTTAGAGGATTTTACAGACCCCAATACATTAGAGACAACTTATGCTGAAGATGATGGTTCTCTTGAATTTAATATACAAATAGGAGACAAATTATATTTAGAAAATCCTGTAGTATCAGCTGCTGAACACCCTATAGTTGCAATATTCTTGTTTACATACTATGTCTAGACAAATTATTGTTGATGAATTACACAGACAAGCCAGACATAACTTTAAGAGACTGCCAGTGGTTACAATAGGCATAGATGATTTATGGCAGTCTGACTTGGTTGAGATGGCAAGTGGACAGCTGAAAAATTTAGACAAGATCAACAAAGGCTACAAGTATCTACTCACTGTAATAGACACATTTTCAAAATATACCTGGGCTGTGCCACTCAAATCCAAGACTGGAAAATGTGTTACAGAAGCTTTCAGGACAATCATCAATCAGAGTGGAAGATCACCGCGCTATCTACAAACAGATAATGGCAAAGAATTCTATAATTTGGTGTTCCAACAATTTATTAAAAGCCAGTCAATACAACATTACTCGAGTTACAGTGATCTCAAGGCCTCTATTGTAGAAAGATTCAACAGAACCCTAAAAAATCATATGTATAAACAATTTACCCCTCAAGGTAATTATAAATGGCTTAATATCCTACCAGAACTTTTAGATAGATATAACAACTCAGTTCATACTACAATTAACATGAAACCCTCTGAGGTAACGTCATCTAATGAGCAGCAATTGATAAACACTGTTTACTATCCTAGATACCAACCAACAACAAGAAAAGCCAAATACAAGGTAGGTGATCAAGTAGGAATCAGCAAATATAAGCACATATTCAAAAGAGGCTTTACCAGAAACTGGAGCACTGAATTATTTACAGTGGTTCAAGTTAAACCTGGGACCCGTAACACATATATAATAAAAGACCATCGAGGAGAAATTCTCAAAGGCAGATTCTATGAAGAAGAACTCAACAAAACTAAACAGCCGGACACATATCTTATAGAAAAAATCATCCGCAGAAAAGGCAACAAGATACTGGTCAAATGGCTAGGACTTCCAGAATACAGCTGGATCGAGGCAGACAAAGTGATACTATGAACACCTGGGATGTTATAAAGAGACTACCAGATCCTGAACAGCAGAATAAGAGAAATGGAAAGCTGCTGCCTGATAATATTAGATGTCTTATTGTTGGGCCATCGGCTTGTGGTAAAACTACACTAATGATTGATAATTTTTTATTGGCACCCAACTGGTTAGATTGGGAAAACAGGCACTTGTATGTTTTCTCTAAGAGCTTGGAACTATTAAAATATCAGCAGCTGATGAAGCTATATGATGGACTGGATATAGCCACTTTTGAATCAGATGTTAAGCCACTCCATGATTGTCTTGATAATTCTGTTGTTGTGTTTGATGACATTATATTGGATAATCAAAACAAGGTTAGAAATTTCTTTACACAGGGCCGGCACAAAAACATAGATTGCTTCTACCTGGCACAGACTTTTTCTAAAATACCAAAACAGCTGATCCGAGACAACAGCAATTTTATATGTGTGTTTCATCAAGATCATACCAACCTCAAACACATACATGATGCATATGTAGGTGGTGACTTGAGCTACAATGATTTTTCTAAGTTTTGCAGTAGGTGCTGGAATCAGGACAGCTATGGGTTTGTCACAATTGATATGACAAGGAAACCCAATAGTGGTAAATACAGAAATAAAATCAACAATTTTCTAGACATTGAAACATATATAAATAACCATGAAAAGGCCAATCATTGATGATCTTAAATTAAGAGACTATCTTGTAAAAAGATTTAAGGGATGGAAATCAGAGAACCGAGGTATTTATGAACAACACAAGCAAACAGAAAATCCTATTATTGATGCTATTAGTGAATTAGGTAAAAATATCAAAACTGTTACAGAGCAAAATCAAAATTTGATCACAGAGCTTGTGCCGGTAGCTGCTTGGAACATATTAGATTATCCAATCACCCCACTTTCTAGTATTCATACACCTAGTCCTGTTCCTCCTCGAAGAATTGAGGCTAGTCAGGATCCTATTGAATTGGGTCTTCTTGCTCAGAAATATTTAAGCACACCTAAAGACAACAAAGATGAGGTTTTTGGTTTATATGCTGACACAGAGGTTGATGGTAGCATCATACATAGAATTGGCAATTTTAGGGTAACATTTATGGGAGATGATCTAATTGTATATTCAGAATCTCATCTTGGAGAAAGAGGTGCTTTTGTTAAGTATCCTGGCACACCTGGATTGTGGGAACTGATGACTAGGAAGAGACCTGGCAGCTATACAGATCAAGACTATGAGCACTACAAAGAAATATTAATAAAATCAGATGCTTTATACCAGAACAATGATCCCACACAAAAAAGAGTCAAGTCTAGCAGTGGAGCAAAATACAACAACTTAATCAAGCCCATATGATCACAGATCAAAACAGGTAGTGGGATCAAACAGTACAACACATTGCCTAAAGAATTTGTTTGGGTTGATGATGTCAGGAAACTTGTAGATAGGTTGCTGGTCATAGCTGGGGAAGAAAATGCTGGTAACCACAATTTTTACAATGAAAAGGTTGGAATTATGGACATGATAAGCACCAAATTGTCTAATTTTATAGTGAATGACACTAAGGGCATTGGATATCTTATAAAAATTATTAATACTCTACCACCTAAATTTTGGAATATTTCTGAGGGTTGGTTAATGACATTATAAACAAGCTGCCATTTGAGCTACACATACCAGGCTATCAGTATTGTGGTCCAGGCACCAAACTAGACCATAGACTAAACAGAGGAGACCCTGGTGTTAATCCCCTAGATGTTGCTTGTAGAGACCATGACATAGCATACAACACACACACTGATCTTGACAGGCGACATGTGGCAGACAAGAAATTAGAAGAGGCTCCATTTGGTAGATTTGTAAGCAAAGATGCTTCTTTGGGTGAGAGAATAGCAGCATTGGGGACCACCATAGCTATGAATACCAAACAAAAACTGGGGTGGGGGTTTTAATAAATTAAATAAATTAGCTACAATTTAATTGAACTAGTTAATCCCAGAATATGTATATAATAAACCAACAATGAAGGCCAAGGGTGTTATGTATCAGATACCTTATGCAGGTCTTAAATCTCTTAAAACTGTTGATAGTCTTCTAACCAAAAAGCAACGCAAGAAGAAAAGCTCTTGTCTTGCCAAGGGCCATGGTATGAAATTATTACTTAGTACCCCCCAATTAAAAAAATTACAGCAATCTAGAAAAAAATCACATAGGTGGATTTATATTTGATATCCCAGCTATTTTAGCAGCTTTGGGGGCTGTTGGCAGCTTAGCTGGGGGATCAGCTGCCATAGCAAAAACAGTAATAGATGCCAAGAAGAATAAGGCAGAATTAGATGAACAAAGGCGCCATAATCTGGCTATGGAAAAACAAGGCAAAGGTCTTAAGAAAGTTATAAATAAGTTTAAAAAAACAAGAGCCGCTTACAAACCAAGATATTGAAGCTTTAATTAAGCCACTAGGCATCAAAAATTTTAGAGGAGTATACATGTCTGATTCTTTACCAGAACAACCATTCAAAAAAGAGTGTGGCATAGTTAATTTGGATAAGTATAAAAATCAGGGCACTCACTGGATCTGTTATCTTAAATATTTAAACAATGAGGCATTTGTGTTTGATTCATTTGGAGGTGTTCCACCTGAGAATTTAGTAAAATATCTAAAATCAACTAATCTTTATTACAATAATGCCCGTATTCAAAACTTTAAAGATGTTAATTGTGGACATCTATGTTTGTCTATTCTTAGATATCTGTCTCAAATAAATAAACCATCAATTGAAAATTTTCAAAAAGCTTTGTGGTATCTAAAACATCATGGGAGTATTCCATCTTACCAGCCAAAATTCAATATTGAAACTCAGATTACATGATGATATAGTATATCCCAAAACAATAGCTCTCAGAGCATTCTATGGCATGTACTTGATCCCTAATATTACACACCATAACAACACAATCACAGTTGGTGACCAAAAAATTGTCATCACTCCAGGGCAGTATAATCTGTCTACTTTAAATGCTCAGTTACCTAGAGGTATAGTGTTAACTCAAAATTCTGTCACTCACAGAGTAGAGATTGTGTCTGCTACAGAGACAGTGGATCTGGGTACTATAGGAGAATTGTTAGGATTTGAGAACAACACAAAACTTGAACCAGCCATTAAACACACTGATATTAATATACCTAAATTCTTAGCTATAGAAACTCTAAATATTCACTGTAATGTGGCTGAGGGTATGATCACCAAATCAGATGGCATAGGCACTCACAAATAAACTGGCATCATTGCAACATTCAAACCTAACTCTGAATTTATGGAGCCGATCATCTACACTCCAACATTATATTTTCCTGTATGCCATAATAGAATAGATTATATTGAGTTGATGGTCACTAATGAAAAAAAAGAATTAGTTGATTTTGCTGGAGCCACAACAACTGCTATCATAGAAATTAATATTTAAATAAAAATACATACAAATAAATAAATAAATAAATAAAATGGAAAATATTGAGAGTTATGAGCTACAATCATTCCCTCCAAACAGGAGGACATTTGCAAATTTAAATCAAGCCAACACAGAGATTGAGGTTGACCTTGATGTAGGAGATGGTTTTATACACCCCAACAGAGCAGACCTATACATCAAATTTGATGTTGTCAAGCTCGATGGTACAGATTATCCAGCTAACTCAAATATAAGATTGGTAGACAATTTTGTGCCACATCTGTTCTCTGAAATTGAGATCAGAAAACATGGTGTTGTTATAAACAGAGTAGATTACCCTGGTATTACCTCTACAGCTTTGGCCACACTAAAATTATCCAAGACCGAGGCCTTATACTACAAAATAGGTGGATTTGAGGCTGGTGATAAAATATTAACCAAGAGCCACACAGTATTGTTTCCTATGAGCCTTTTGCCTGGATTCTTCTCAGATTACAAAGATATTATGTGGAAGGGTGGTTTAAGAATTACATTTAGAAGAGCTGCCAATGATAATAATGCTTTGATGAGGTACAGTTCATTAAATTCTACTGGGGCAGCTCTGCCTAATACCATACCTGATGAAGGTAAATGCCTTATTCAGACTATGGAGCTAAGAATTCCAGTTGTTGAATATGAAGCCAGTTATGCTCTTAAATACAAAGCAGATATACTAAAAAATCCACAGGTGCCTTTACAATTTTATACATATCAATGTGTGCAGAAGCCTGCCACTGGTAGCTATTATGAATTTGATGCTACAAACTCATTCTCCAGTATACAATATGACATGCCAGATTTTGTGGTGGTACTGTTTCAGACTGGAAGACACAATAATCAAGAATAAAATTCAAGTAAATTTGATAGCTGCAACATCAAGAACATATATTTTAAAAATGGCAGAAATGAGGTGTTCCCCAGAGAAAATTATAATTTAAACATGTCCAAGGATGTTTTCTTAAATTATACGAGGCCTATACAGCATACAAAAGAGTTACAACCGGAAATACTGACATGTATTACTCACCAGATGAATTCAAAACACAGAGGCTCATGTTGTCATCAACACCTCAAAAAGGAAACAGGTTGTGGTTAATGACAGGACAAACATTAAAATTATCTGTGAATTCCATGATACACTCCCTGATGACACCATATGTAGTGTTATTCTTATAGGTGAAAAATCATATGTTTATGATGTAAAAAATGAGAGAGTCACAGAGCAATTCTAGAAAACCTCTGCATATTACATTGTCTTAGTACTAGATATACAAGTTGAGCCTGGTGCCCAATTAAAATATTCGGGTTAACATATTAATACTCTGAACTTAAACCGGAAGTGGACCGGAAGTGGACCGGAAGTGGGTGTGTGGGTGGGTGTGTGGGTGTGCGTTTTATGAGCATCTTGGCCTAATTTTAAGTGTAGCAAAAACAATATCAAGAGGGCCATATTTTTAACAAGCTTATGGACAACAATTTGGCAGATGTGGCTTTTGTAAGTGTAGCCAAATCAATCTGAGGGGGGTCATCATTTCACGGGAAATTGGCTTTTTTACAAAAATCTTGGGTTAGACAGAGTAGCACACTTGAGCAATAAGCTCATATGGACATCTTGACCTAGTTTTAAGTGTAGCCAAATCAGCCTGAGGGGGATTCATCCTTTTCTGTCCCAGTAATAGGTCAAATACCACTACTGCTAACACTTAGGATGTAGACTGTTGAAGAAGTTTAATAACGCATCTATACCTGCTCGGTAGTTTATTGTATACCAAGTGAATTTGCAGTTTACAATAAAATATTATTATTATTTATTGTTATTACGAGGTAATTCGGAAAGTAACCGCCGTTGTTTCGTGGCGCTAGTAGTAGTTGGCAGAGCGCAAGCGTAGTTACACGCAATCTGTGATTCAGTAAGCTTCCAGCTGTGCTAGTGAGAGCATCGTAGTGTCGCGCGTGTGCTGGTAGCGTCACAAAACGTGTGCTTCCATCAAAAATCCCGCCAAATGCGAGGTACGCGGAGTGATAAGATTTCTTTGGGCAAGAAATATGTCAGCGGCAGACATTCATCGTAAACGTGGTAAGACAATCACTTCTGAAGTTCACTGTAACACTTTGCAGAAACTGAGAAGAGCCATCCAGAAGAAACGTCGCGGTCTGCTGACATCTGGGGTTGTGTGCGTGCATGACAACGCTCGCCCTCACACTGCTCGGTGAACACAAGACCTATTGCGCCAATTCAAATGGGACGTTTCTGTTCATCCCCCTTACAGCCCGGACTTGGCTCCTTCTGATTTTCTTCTGTTCACTCACATGAAGAAGTGGCTTGGGGCACAGCAGTTCGCTGACGATGATGATTTTCAAAATGCTGTGACAGGTTGGTTGAATTCCCAGGCGGCCCAGCTTTATGAAGAAGGGATTTGTAAGTTGGTGAAACGCTATGACACGTGCTTGAATTTACATGGCGACTATGTTGAAAAATAGAGGACAGCTGTACCTATCAGATGTAAATTATAACTCCATTAAGCCTTGTTTCCATGATTATGAAAAACTAAATATGCTGACCAAGGCAGTAATTTATTTTATTAAAAAACATAAACTAACGTAACGTTTCAACCTTCTAGCAAGGTCTTCTTCAGACTCTGTATCAAGTACAAAAGTTCTTGTACTTGATACAGAGTCTGAAGAAGACCTTGCTAGAAGGTTGAAACGTTACGTTAGTTTATGTTTTTTAATAAAATAAATTACTGCCTTGGTCAGCATATTTAGTTTTTCATAATCAGATGTAAAGTAAAACTTTGTTGTATCTATGCGGGGTTTTTATTTACAGCCAACGGCGGTTACTTTCCGAATGACCTCGTATATCTGTTTGCCCTTGCTTATTGGCATGAACAGTCAAAGCTTCAAATGTAGATCATGAATCGTTGATAGCTCATTGCCACAAACGATGCTCAGCAGTGGCGGTGATTAGGTGTAAAAACTGAGAGGGCAAGGACAGTTCCCAAGGCTTAGCATAAAGAAGCCATAGTGCGTTGGCAATCAGCTGTATACTTCAAGACAAACTTCAAGTAACTCGGACCATATTGATGATGCATAAATTGAAGATAAAGTCCTAGATTCGTAAAGTTTGTCCGGAAGTATATGTTCACAATACGAGGGCTGCTGGAAAAGTTTCTGCAATCAATATGAAAAAAGACATGTGAAATTGTGGGAAAGGCTTTATTGTTTTTCAAAGTATTCACCCTTAAGATCGATACACTTTTGGATACGCACAAACCAATTTTGAAAGCATTTTCTCCACTCTGAAGCTGATACCTCAGAAACCGCTGTTCGGAATGCGTCAACAGCTGCTTCAGGCGACACAAATCGCTCACCACGCATCTTATTTTTCATGTGTGGGAACAAAAAGAAGTCATTAGGTAATAAATCAGGTGAGTACGGACAATGAGTCATTAATTCGACATTTTTACTGGACAAAAATTCAGTTTGGTGTGCTGAGTGAAAACTGGCGTTGTCGTGGTGAAGAATAATGCGACGATTTGGGTTTGTTTTAGGGGATTCATTGATGACCTCTGGCAAACAAATTGTTGTATACCACTCAGCATTTACAGTCCTTCGATCTTCTAAAGCTATTGTTGTCACATGTCCGGTATAACCGAAGAAACAAGCAATCATTTGCTTGGCAGCACTCCTCGAACGAACAACTTTTGTTGGTTTTGGCTCACTTTGAAACATTTAAACAGTGGATTGCTGTTTAGTTTCGGGTTCGTATGAATAAATCCAAGTTTCGTCCCCTGTAACAATGTAGTACACCAAATTTGACTTGCCTCTGTTGAATTTTTTGAGCATTTCTTTACACCAATTTACACGAGCCTGTTTTTGAGCTTCGGTCAAGTTTTGTGTGGGATCCAACGACTTGAAAGTTTCCGTACGTTAAGATGACCATGCAAAATCTTATGTATCGCTTTCATGTCAATGTTCAAGGATGCCTGAATCTCACCGTATGTCACATGCCGATCTCTCTCAATCATTTCATGCAGAGCATCAACATTACTGGCAACAACAGACGTGGATGGACGACCTTCACGAAATTCATCACTGAAAAATGTGCGACCACGCTGGAATTCGGAAAACCAATTGTACACAGTCTTATTGGATAGTGCTTCATTCCCAAAAGCCAAATCAAGTCGCTCGATGCATTGTTTCGGTGTTAAACTACATTTGAAATCATAAAAAATCTTTGCCCGAAAGTGTTCAGGAGAAATTTCCATTTCTCACACGAAACTACTACTTCAAACTGCTGTGAAAAATAAACGAATAGGCTTAAACAAACAATGAAAGGTAATTCAAACATAAAAAAGGTCTATTCTTCCGATTTTTATAATAGCGGAACACTAGCGCTACTGTTGGTGGTAGTTTGCAGAAACTTTTCCAGCAGCCCTCGTACTTAACTTGGGAAGATTTTATTTTATTTTTATTATTTAGCGTCTCTTTTCTAGCACTTTTGGCTAATCACGGCGAGTAGAATGAGTTGATGAACGGACATTCACAAAGGACATCCATGCCCAGGCCGGGAATCGAACCCGGGGCGTCGTCACAGTGATAACCAGTCCGCCACGGAGGTCGACAACTATCTACTTCTAATATATTTCTCCATGATTTTGGAAGTTCCCACCACCCTCTTCTACCTACAAACTCTGCTCGAATCCTTCGTGTGACAACGCTGGTTCTCCCACGGGACAGAGCCAACTGAAGAGGGATGAAGTGGGAGAGAGGGAAGGGGAGGGGGATCGTTACAAAAAACCGCAGGATCGTGATTGGCCACATCCGAAGACGCTGGTCGCCACGTTTCCCTTTTCAGCCAGCATGTCCTCCTAAGCAACCTGGGTCTTCCGATGGTCATTTGTTCCGGACCGGAGATAGAGGCGGAAGAACTCAAGACGCGTCTGCCTTCCTTTTGTTTCTCACGTGGTTCTTCTTTCCTCTGGTCTTCGTGGCTCTTTTTCTTATGCTTCGACGTATTGGTGAACATGCTGTTATAATACGTGCACCAAAACCTTACATATACATGCACTCTGTCTAGGGAATTTCTAGAGCAAGCGAACGAAGATCAGGTATGACTCGAGAGGGCTCGAGGGCCTCCCCGATGGCGCAGTGGGGTCCCGGGTTCGATACCCGGTGGAGGCACAAGTGGTTCGGATCTCACTTTAGGTCCAGTCTCGATTAGCCTTACTGTGCATAAAGAAGTGAACTTAAAACACCAAATCAATCAATCTAGAGGGCTCGCCAATGAAAGTCTGAGTGTGCAAGTGAGTGCATGGAGGGGAAAACGCGGCTACGCGTATTGCTTTCCTCTGCCCACTCGGATATTATTAAACTTTTCTTCCAATTATATTCCGCTTTTTGCTTTTTTTTCTGGTTTCTGTTCGTTTTATCCTTTCTCGGTGATTTTGAATGCGCCCTCTTTAATATACAATTATTCCCAAGAGTTTCATTCAGCAGTATTCAGCGGTTTAACTGCAAGCAAGAATTTCCATTGAGACTTCTCTTTTTGCGACAAGAATTCTGGGAAATTCGTGCTCAAAATCAAGGATTTGATGTGCTTCAATTGAATTACCGAAGCACTCAAATGAAAGTAGAGAGATGAGGCGATGGAGAAATGCGCAATTCTTGTGAAGACCAAGTTGCCTCCTTCCTATCTTTCATTTTGTCGATACTGCTCAGCAAACATAAAACGGTAGCTATATACGTACAGCATTCCACCCATCCCCCTATAAGTTTTAACAAACTCTTCTAAACTTTAAAGAACGGTTTTTCTGCCTTATTCATACCAGTGGGAGGGCGTGATGTTTCCTGGCACATGTAATAATGATTACACACACACACACACACGTGCATAGATACGGGGTGTGAGGGGCGACTCTTCCCCGCAATACACCCAATTCTCAACCTCACTTCCTCGTAGTACACCCTGGACTGCATTTTACAGACTAACGAGGCTCTGGCGTTTGGACCCACTGCCAGTAAAATCTTCGTAGGATTGTGTGTGTTTTGTTCTTGTTTGTGTTGATTACCCCTTTACAGCCCCAGCTTTCAACTGGTCAGAATATTTTAGTCTTCGATTTCAGATAAGGTAAGGGGCTGGACCACGTACGGTGCAAAATAGCCTAAGTGCTGACGCATCCCAAATTTAATTTCAAATTCGAACATGCATAGATACATACAAGGTGTCAGGGACCAGAGAAAAGTCTAGAGGAGATACAAGAGAAACAACTTATCACCGTAACAACCTCCCCCCTCTCTTTCTATCTTCTCTTCTCCCCTACTTTTCCTTTCGGTTTCTGTATTTTTCCTCCTCTCTTTAACTTTCTATCCTTCTTTCAATATTCTCTCCCCTTCTCTCTTTATCTTTCTATCCTCTCTCTCTCTTTGTCTCTTTAACTTTCTATCCTCTCTCTCCACTTCTTTCTTTAGCTTTCTAACCCTCCTCTTTCTATATTCTCTCTTCTTTTCTCTTTGCCTTTCTAACCCTCTCTTTTTCTTTCTTTATCTTTCTATCCTTCCTCTTTATATATTCTCTCCCCTTCTCTCTTTCTCTTTCTATCCTCTCTCGTTCTCTTTCTATCCTCTCTCTCTTTCTCTCTTTATCTTTCTATCTTTGCTCTTTCCATATTCTCTCCCTTCTCTCTTTTTCTTTCTATCCTCTCTCTCTCTTTCTCTCTTTATCTTTCTATCCTCTCTCCTTTTCTCTCTTTATCTTTTTATTCTATCTCGCTTTCTCTCTATCTTCCTATCCTTCCTTTTTCTACATAATCTCCCCTTCTCTCTTTAACTTTCTATCCCTTTTTATCCTTCTACTTTCTATCTTCTCTCCCCCTCTCTCCATCTTTCTATTCTCTTTCTCTCTTTATCTTTCCTCTTTCCATATTCTCTCCCCTTCTCTCTTTATCTTTCTATCCTCTCTCTCTTTCTGTCTTTATCTTTCTATCCTTCCTCTTTATATGTTCTCTCTCCTTCACTCTCTTTCTCTGTTCCCCGTCTCCCTTCCACTATCTTTCTCTGTGCGTTGCTACTTGTTTCAACAATACTGTATGCATGGGGACAGAGGGGGACTGTCCCCTAATAATACAGAAGCATAATTTAATTTCATATTTAAAGAAACACTCAATACAAGTTAAGATATATTAAATCCAGGGCACTAATTCAATTCCGTAAATGAAACCTACCATTTATACATTTATATAGCCTACAATATTTATTGATGCGACCTCAACAGGCTGATGGGGAGCTCAAAGAGTTCATATTACAATATTGATACACAATGTAATCAAAAGTTATATAAAGAAGCCCGTAGCCAAATAAGGGCGGGGATGGGTGTAATTGTAATGATTTGTCGTGTACGTCCAGACCAAAATATGTATCTTCAGTTTCAACTTTCTTATTTTGCGTCGCTCTTCTTCCAATTTTGGTTAATCGCGACGACGAGAATTAATGATGATAAGATGAAATTGAACACTCACAAAGAAACACCCATGCCCATCCCGGGACTCGAACACGCAACAATCCGTAACAAAATTGTGAATCAATCGTAGCTGTGTGTATGTTTTTTTCTGGAGGCGTATATTTTCAAAACACAAATGTTCATTTAAAGAATTTGCTTGGGATTCCAGGACAAGGTCCCAAATATACTCTCCACCCCTTTTTTGCTATTGAAAACCCGAGGACAGTCGTCATGGCGACGGATAAACAAACCTCGTGATCCGTGACGATTGATACCCTCACATTGTCTTAGGGACATCCGCATGAGGACATGTGTAGGTATAGTCGCTGACAGGTGTCTGTCGAAAAATCCATAGGTTGTCACAGGATTTCGACCGCACGTGTGACCACAACCAAGAATCTATCATCGAGGAAGGAAAGCTAATGCTCCTCGGAATGAACTTTACTTGTCAAGGGTGTGTCGCGAAAGTGAAGGGGGGCGGAGCTTGGAGTTTGAAGTTCAGTTCGGACACATAAGATGCGTGAGAAAATCGATTTCTTTCATGCATAATTTTACACTGAAATGTGTCCACTTCTTTCGCATGAATCGAAAATATCTCCCGTACTTTAACGCTTGTAAGGAAGCAGAGAGCACAAGAGAGAAAGAGAGAGTGAAACAGAGAGAAAGAGATAGATAATAGGAGAGAGAAGCTGACAGACGAAGAGAGAGAGAGATAGAGAGAGAGAGAGAGAGAGAGAGAGAGAGAGAGAGAGAGAGAGGAAGTGGAAAAGATTTTCTGAAGTTTTAAGTCTACCTTTACGCACGAGCAGACTGATCAGGATTGAACCTACCGTTTAAGGGCAGGAGAAACAGTTAGTGTCTAGCCAGACGCGAAGATCTTAAATTGCTCCTCCCCCGCCGACATTTCCACGCGGTGAGCTGGAGAAGAGAGTTCTGTGCGCTGGACAGTCGTAAAAGGGGGAGAAAAAATAGCATTACGCTTGTGGGAGTATTATGTTACTCGCTGACTTGGGAATATCAAACTTTAGATGGCGCAGAAAAACATATGAACGGAAAGAGGACAGGTTAAAGATTTGATTTTTTTTCTCCATAAGGACATGTGGTTCTGAAAATTCTTATTCATCATATTTAATAATCAAATTTTTAAAAAAATGGTTCCACTTGCGACATGGGAGAAATTCACACAGAAGTAAAAGAGAGAGGGGGCAAGGAGAGATTGGGGAAGAGTGAAACTGGGAGGAACAGATAAAGAGAGATATCTGAAGTGAGAGAGAGAGAAAGAATAGGAGAGAGAAGCTAACATAGAAGAAGAGAAAAGGGATGAGGAAGATGGGAAATGAAGGAGAAGAGATCGAAAGAGATTGGGAAGACAATATATCATCTAGCTTCATTTTTCGTCGCTTTTCTTCCATCTTGGCTAGTCGCGACGATGAGGATGAGTAGATGAAATTGATGAAAGAGCACTCACAAAAAGCACCCATGACCAGTATGGGACTCGATCCCGGGAACTTAGTTGTCGAGATATAAAGCAAGATAAAATGAGAGAAGGAAAGAGAGAGAGAGAGAGAGAGAGAGAGAGAGAAAGAAAGAAAGAAAAAGATAGAAAGGAATTTCAGAATTCACTCATTCTTTCGCGTTTTATGGAGATGGTGTGATCAACATCACGTTCCGACAACATTTGCCACCAATGTTTCCCAGGTATCGATTTACAAGAAGCTGGGCGAGCCCGAGAAGTGCTACATTGCTCGGTAAATTCCCCATTTGAAACCATCCAGTCTGGGAATCGAACTCAGATCTTCTCTATGGCAACGAGACAGCCCACCGACTGGACGGCTACGGCTCATATATACTATATATAAATATACAGGGTGTTGCAAAACTCTTTCAACAACGCTTGGGTGCTGGTAGATATCATAAAAACAAGTAACTTTTCCCTATAAAGTTTACCTCGAAAGCGCTTAGTTTCTGCGCTATAAGCGCTTAAAACCTATCCTGTACGTATGCAACCCAACACAGCAAACGCTTGATCTGGCATAACTACCAGGGGCGCGTGGCAGGGTTGCCACTAGCGTTCCTCGTTAAGAGGGACGACTTCAAAGCAACAACTTGGGAGTCTTGCCTGCAAAATCCAAATCATTAATGATACTTACAATGTTGTAAGAAGCATTGACACCATTTATAAACTGACCAAGACAAATAATGGGCAGACTGAAATTCAAGATTACTAATACTAAAATATCTCCATAATTGATTGATTGATTGATTTGGTTTATTTTAATTCACCTTTCTGCCACCTTTGGCTAATCGCGAAGATGAGGATGATATGATGAAATAACAAATGACACCAATGTCTAGGCCAGTATTTAAACCCGAGATACCGGCGCCGTAGTGAACTGTGCTAACCACATCACCACAGAGGTTTTCGTGTATCATGCAATATCAACAATTGCAAGGGACACGTGAGATAGGGGAAATCCACGAACGAACAAATGTAAACATGATGTCTTTGTTGCCTCGTTTCGAACACGCACACTGTAATGTTATTACAATTTACTTGAAAATTATTCCTATCAGTGCTAGCGTTATTGCTAATCGTGTTCGTCTCATAAGGAAGTAATTGCAAGGTTATTTTAATTTAATGTTTGATTGATTGTTTTGATTTATTTTACTTCGCTTTTTGTGCCACTTTTGGCTGATTTGCGAATATGGGGATGGGTGATGATATGATGAAATTGATGAATGGACACTCACAAACATCCATGTCCAAGCCGGGATTCAAACCTAAGACCACTGGCATCGTAGTGCGATGTTCTAAACACTCCGCCACGTGGGTCTGCTTTTAATTTAATGAAACACGTCGTTTAGAAATGAATAAATTCACACATTAAAATTAGTGCTAATTAAAAGCCAAAGCCAAGAAATGCATACTTATATCAAGCGCTGAACTGTAAAGGCCACTCGTATTGCACAATGACAAAAAACAATTTTGAAACAGCAAAAGTCTATTGAGCCGCCTTCGTGATCGAGTACGTTTAGTGATCGACACATGATCTCTCTATCGAAGGTTCCTGATAAGAGCTCCGTCCAGGAGAAATACGTCACTGGATCATTCGTTTTCGTAGTTCCGATTTGTCTGAAAAGGGAGCAGGTACTGCACCACTACACCTATTGATGCATTGAACTTAACGTAAAAAGAACGCTGTAAGAAAACTGAATTTATAACGTCTGTTAGTTCTCTGCTCTTAACGAATTATTTTGACTCTAGGAATAAAAGTAGCGTTAGAAAAATGAAATACGAATATACTGTCAAGGAAAGTTCATTTCTGCAGTAAAGGCATGTTTTGCTACGAGTGTGATTGCAACCACGATGGTAGAGTGATTGGTAATGCACTACCAGCCAGCAGCTTTTGTTCGAATGTCAAATGTTCGAAACGAGGCAGAAAGCACATCATGTTTACATTTGTTAGTTCGTGGATTTCCCCTTTCTCACGAGACCCTTGCAATTATTGATATCACATGATACACGAAGAAACACTCCGTGGAGATGTGGTTAGCACAGCTCACTACGGCGCCGGTATGTCGGGTTTAAATCCTGGCCTAGACATTGGTGTCATTTGTTATTTCATCATATCATCCTCATCTTCGCGATTAGCCAAAAGTGGCAGAAAAGTGAATTAAAATAAACCAAACCAATCAATCAATCAATTATGGAGATATTTTGGAATGAGTAATCTTGAATTTCAGTCTGCCCATTATTTGTATTGGTCAGTTTATAAATACGAGAGTCACTATATATATTTTGAGCCTAACAATGAAAAAACAGGGATTTGGCATTGAAAACTGCTTTATTGTTTTTCGAAGTATTCTCCTCTATGGTCAATACACTGTTGCATTCGTTCGAACCTTTTGTCAAAGCAGTTTTTCCAATCTTCTTGAGACACCTCCATAATATGGTTTTTGAACGCATCAACGGCGTCTTCCGCCGACGAAAATCGTTGTCCACGCAATTTATTCTTGACATTCGGGAACAAGAAGAAGTCATTGGGTGCCAAATCAGGACTGTCTGGCGGATGACCCATGAATTTGATTTTTTGACTGTTCATAAAGTCGGTTGTTAGACGAGATGTGTGACAGCTGGCATTGTCTTGATAATGAATGATCCGACGGCGTTTGTTTGTTTTCGTTATTTGACCGAAGACCTCTGGCAAACAAATTGTTGTGTACCATTCAGAGTTGACCGTTCTACGTTCCTCTAAAGGCACAGTTGCCACATGACCAGTTTTCCCGAAAAAACAGGCGACCATTTGTTTCAATGTGCTTCGAGCGCGAACAACTTTTGTTGGATTGGTTTCATCTTGAAACACCCATACAGTCGACTGCTGTTTACGTTCCGGCTCATATGCATATATCCATGATTCGTCACCTCATACAATCTTATATACGTCTTTTGAAGCACCACGATTGTATTTATTGAGCATTTGTTTGCACCAATTGACGCGAGCGTCTTTTTGAGTTTTTGTCAAATTGTGTGGGATCCAACGAGAACATACCTGTCTCACAGCTAAATGATCATGTAATATTTTATATATGCTGATGGAACTAATGCCTATGCCTCAATCTCACAGTATGTCACATGACGATCTTGCAGTATTAGGTTTTGCACAGCATCAATGTTTTCTTGAACAACAACTGATTTTGGACGACCTTCGCGAATCTCGTCGGTGAGCGAATGGCGGCCACGATTAAATTCGTTATACCAGCGTTTCACAGTGGCAAAGGATGGGGCTTCATCGCCAAATGCGGAAGTAAGTTGATCGATGCACTCTTGTCTTGATAATCCACGTCGAAAATCGTAAAAAATCATCGCACTAAAATGTTCACGAGTTAATTCCATTATATTGTTGTCGCGCAATCTCCAAGGCAACATAAACAACACAAATCAAGCTATTGACAAAACATTTGAAGTACGTTATGGTCAATAATGCCAGACGATTCCGTGCAAACGTCAAATCGCGCCTAACTTCAATCACTGTTGCCAAGGCTCAAAATATATATAGTGGCCCTCGTACTGTGAATGCTTCTTACAACATCGCAAGTATCATTAATGTTTTGGATTTTGCTCAGGCAAAACTTACAAGTTGTTGCTTTGAAGTCGTCCCTCTTAAACGAATAACGCTAGTTGCAACCCTGCCACGCGCCCCTGGTAGTTATGTCAGAACAAGCGTTTGCTGTGTTGGGTTGCATACGTACAGGATAGACTTAAAGCGCTTATAGCGCAGAAACTAAGCGCTTTCGAGGTAAACTTTATAGGGAAAAGTTATTTGTTTTTATGATATCTACCAGCTCCCAAGTTGTTGAAAGAGTTTTGCGACACCCTGTATATACATAAGATGGGGTAGAATTCTCATACCAGCGTGAGTAAAATTTTTGCCAAGCATTGGTAACTTTCTGGTATGTCAGTTGGCAACAACCGCTTACAGGGAGAGACCAGAATGAATTCCATAACAATGACAAAGATCCCCTCTCTCGTAACACATGGGTTCGAACGTGGGACGTTTCATTCCCTAAATTGCCATTTCAGGGACGATGCTGCCCGGCTTGGAAACAAATGTCGCAATTACATGAATTTTTAATCTGACGCCACTTCGCAAATATCCCGTTGTTATCACCCTGTAGCACGGAGACATTAACCCTCCCCCCACGTACATATTACTCCGAATGCCCTGTTCAAACGACACCCTTATTGGTTTAGATAAACTAAACGTACAGCTTCTCTAGTCTCCGGCGCTCGAACCAATTGCC
Source organism: Lepisma saccharinum (assembly GCF_977018435.1). Classification (NCBI taxonomy): domain Eukaryota; kingdom Metazoa; phylum Arthropoda; class Insecta; order Zygentoma; family Lepismatidae; genus Lepisma; species Lepisma saccharinum. Next base: position 46,446 of record NW_028143303.1, on the reverse strand, counting down.
ACAGGGCATGCCTTTTGGAGGTAGCCGTCATGGATAATTGTAAGGTACTAATGAGGAATGTGAAAAATGATATCGTTCCTGTTCGTGGAGATGTAGCAGCACTTATTTTGAATTGAAAACTCTTCCAACGTGAGAATGCTGTACAAGCTTTGTGCTATCTTTAAAACGTTTCTGAATCCAGTGTTCTCCAAATGAGCTACTCAAAAATGGCAGCCGGAAAGCACTTTCAGAAACATAGAGGAAACTTTATCATCATTATTTCGTGCATTATATTTCACTTATCTTCCAGCTTTCTCCATCTCTGTCTGGCTTGTTCCTTTCTTTGTCTCTCCATTAAGCTATTGTTTCTCTATAATTCTCTCTCAGTTTGTCGCTTTTTACTTCTCTTACCACTTCCCATTCTCCTCTCCTTCTCTCTTCTTCATTTTTCATTCTCCTCTATTTCAATATATCTCTCTCTGTTTGTTTCTGTTATTTTATTTCTCTACCTTGTTTCTTATATCTCTCTCTCTTTCTCTGGAGTTAAGCTTTCTGTTTCAACCACTTTTTTCTTCCTCTCTCATTCTCTCTCTCCCTGGGTCTGGCTTCTTTATTTCTTCTCTCCCTGGGTCTGGCTTCTTTATTCCTTCTCTCCCTGGGTCTGGCTTCTATATTTCTTCTCTCCCTGGGTCCGGCTTCTTTATTTCTTCTCTCCCGGGGTCTAGCTTCTTTATTTCTTCTCTCCCTGGGTCTGGCTTCTTTATTTCTTCTCTTCCTTGGTCAGGCTTCTTTATTTCTTCTCTCCCTGGGTCTGGCTTCATTATTTCTTCTCTCCCTTGGTCCGGTTTCTTTATTTCTTCTCTCCCTGGGTCTGGCTTCTTTATTTCTTCTCTCCCTAGGTCTGGCTTCTTTATTTCTTCTCTTCCTTGGTCCGGCTTCTTTATTTCTTCTCTCCCTGGGTCTGGCTTCTTTATTTCTTCTCTCTCTTGGTTTGGCTTCTTTATTTCTTCTCTCCCTGGGTCTGGCTTCTTTATTTCTTCCCTTCCTTAGTCCGGCTTCTTTATTTCTTCTCTCCCTGGGTCTGGTTTCTTTATTTCTTCTCTCCCGGGGTCTGGCTTCTTTATTTCTTCTCTCCCTTGGTCTGGCTTCTTTATTTCTTCTCTCCCTGGGTCTGGCTTCTTTATTTCTTCTCTCCCTGGGTCTGGCTTCTTTATTTCTTCTCTCCCTGGGTCTGGCTTCTTTATTTCTTCTCTCCCTGGGTACGGCTTCTTTATTTCTTCTCTCCCTGGATCTGGCTTCTTTATTTCTTCTCTCCCTGGGTCCGGCTTCTTTATTTCTTCTCTCCCTGGGTCTGGCTTCTTTATTTCTTCTCTCCCTGGGTCTGGCTTCTATATTTCTTCTCTCCCTGACTCTGGCTTCTTTATTTCTTCTCTCCCTGGCTCTGGCTTCTATATTTCTTCTCTCCCTGACTCTGGCTTCTTTATTTCTTCTCCCCCTGGGTCTGGCTTCGTTATTTCTTCTCTCTCTGGGTCGGGCTTCTTTATTTCTTCTCTCCCTTGGTCCGGCTTCTTTATTTCTTCTCTCCCTTGGTCCGGCTTCTTTATTTCTTCTCTCCCTGGGTCTTGCTTCTTTATTTCTTGTCTCCCTTGGTCCGGCTTCTTTATTTCTTCTCTCCCTGGGTCTTGCTTCTTTATTTCTTCTCTCCCTGGGTCTGGCTTCGTTATTTCTTTTATCTCTCTCTCCCCTTTTCTCTGTGTGAAACTGGTTTCTTTATGTCTCTCTATTTCTCTTTCCCCCATTGTATATCGCTTCTTCAGGGGCATCCCGATTGCCTTATGATAATATCGTCACCTTGTAGTCAAGGGGATGATACCTGGTGGAGGCACATAGTGGTTCAAATCCCACTATAAACTGTAGGTTCGTGATTGAGAATGTAGGTCCTACCTCTACAGTAAAGGTCCTTTTACAACCTTGCACTTCTAACCTTCCTCAAGGGTCTCCTTATCTACGAAATCCTGGGGGGACGGGGGGGATTTCCCCCACCAACAATCTTGACCTCAAAAATTCCCAACTAAAAATTTCCGGGGGGGAAGGGGTTGTGTTATAACAAGCAAAAATAAGCAATTACTTTTAATTTCAAATATACTTTACTAAGAATGATATTAGTGTGGTTGTGAGTGTTGAATGCTTTCTCTCTCAAGAGATCATTAACAAATCTACATGAATACGCACAATAAAAGAAAAACAAGAATGCAAAACAATAATAACTATGAAATCTAATTGATTTATGTTAACCAAAAGCAAAAACGAAATAAAAATGTATTCAACTATTTTAAAATTTATTAACATTTTTAACCAGTTAGTAAAGGACGTAGTTTGCTATTTTATAATATTTGATATAGTATATAAAAGTAACCAATTCATTTCTTTATATGTAATTAGTAATAATAATAATAATAATTTATTTTTAATTTAGTAATTTATTTTCACTTATAATTGCATTATACGAAGTTTATTTTTTTAACTAGGGGCCGTTTTGCGATCACGTTATCAACACTGCGTGCTTGGCGTTTTGCGCATGTACGTTAGTTACAAACGCCATTTGCACGTTGTGAAACGCTTAGTGTTGTTGTGGGGGGCAACGGAAGTGTTGCAGGTGATTGAAAATCCCGCCGAGTGTGAGATACGATCTGTGATCAGGTTTATCACCGCGAAAAATGTTTTCTGTGTCCCTCTACACCCCCGAAACAAAACAACAATCCAAGAAATCGTGCCACACATCATCCCCCACAAAGGTGAAGTTCAAGCAAGCAACCTCGTTCGGGGTGCTTCTGATTGAGTTTCTGCCGAATGGACAAACAGTTAATGCGGCCGTGTATTGCAACACACTCAAGAAACTTCGCCGAGCAGTACAGAATAAACGACGAGGAATGATGTCTTCCGGTATCACGTTGCTGTACGACAACGCACGGTCACACACTGCAGCTGCCACACAGTCGCTCATTGACTCATTTGGCTCGGAACGGATGGACCACCCTCCGTACAGTCCGGATCTCGCCCCCTACCGTTTATCACCTATTCCTCCACTTGAAGACTTTCCTCGCTGGGAAGCGATTCAACAGCGCCGATGAAGCAAAACAGACCGTGACGGATTGGCAGTCTGACCTGCCGGAAGATTTCTTTGATGAGGGTCTACAAAAGCTCATCTACCGCTACGACAAGTGTTTCAACAACTGTGAGAACTACGTTGAGAAGTAGCTGAATGCACATATGAACAGCCACAGAGAGGTAATTAAATTTCTTCCTTTGCATGTTTTAGTTTTATTTCAAAACGGCCCCTAATTAAAAAATAAACCTCGTACATATGAATATCGTATAATGTATGTTTGTGAGGGAGGGGGATTATAGATTAACTTCCCCCCCACCAGTCTTCAATGCTTTCTCACCCTTGTTTTCACATCTTTTTTAACTTTCAGGCAAGGGTTTTAGATAAAAGGATTTACCCTCGTATACTAAGAAGGATGCAAAATGGCTGTACGTGCCGAGGTATTAAAAAACATTAACTCATTAATTCATTACATGTAAACACTCCAATTACAGCAGAAGCTGAAATGAAGCAATCTAATTGGCGCATGACGACGGGTAACAAAGTTTGCAAATATAACATCACCAGGGCAACAATTAACGCTCTTTGATCAGCAATAACTGCGTGTTATTGGTTGCTGGGTAATCACGTTTGCGTTCTGCGGTTTCTGGCATTTGGCCACCGTTTGCCACATTCTCCACCGGCAGCTGCCCTCAAAAGATGCCGCGCATTCCTTTCAGATGCCTAGCGACGGACCCATAGCAGAATTCGCTTCTTTTCTTGCAAATTTCACCATGCCCAGCGCCAGCGTTTTCCACTTCCTGGTCGAATCTGATGGGGGAATGAGTGGGCAGTGGCGTAGACCAGAGAGGGAAGTTGAAGAAAAGAATTATCCACGCTTATTTTAGGTGCATGGTGACTATTTATCAACGAATATACAGTGAAGAATTCTTTAAGCTACGAAAATCTTGGTGGATTAGGTACCTATGACATTAAGGATACGAATGTGCCAATGTAAAGATATAACAATCTACCAGGTTTGCTGTTGAAAACCAGGAAGAATGGCGTTTCTAAACACCAGGTTTGTTTTTGAAAACCAGGAATAATGGCGTTTTGAAATTCCAGGTTTGCTGTTGAAGAAAGGAATAATGGCGTTTCAGAAACATCAAGTTTGCTGTTGAAAAACAGAAATATTGGCATTTTTAAAACACCAGGTTTGCTGTTGAAGAAAGGAATAGTGGAGTTTAAAACATTAGGTTTGCTGTTGAAGAAAGAAATATTGGCGTTTAAAACTTCACGTTTGCTGTTGAAAACCAGGAATAATGGCGTTTTGAAATTCCAGGTTTGCTGTTGAAGAAAGGAATAATGGCGTTTTAGAAACATCAAGTTTGCTGTTGAAAAACAGAAATATTGGGATTTTTAAAACACCAGGTTTGCTGTTGAAGAAGGGAATAGTGGCGTTTAAAACATCAGGTTTGCTGTTGAAGAAAGGAATAATGGCGTTTAAAACATCAGGTTTGCTGTTGAAAATATAAATATTGGCATTTTTAAAACACCAGGTTTGCTGTTGAAAAATAAAAATATTGACCTTTTTAAAACAACAGGTTTGCTGTTGAAGAAGCGAATAATGGCGTTTAAAACATCAGGTTTGCTGTTAAGAAACAGATATATTGGCATTTTCAAAACACCAGGTTTACTGTTGAAGAAAGGAATAGTGGCGTTTAAAACATCAGATTTTCTATTGAAGAACAGAAATATTGCCCTTTTTGAAACACCAGGTTTGCTGTTCAAGAAAGGAATAGTGGCGTGTAAAGCATCAAATTTGCTGTTGAAGAAAGGAATAGTGGAGTTTAAAACATCAAGTTTGCTGTTGAAAAACATAAATATTGGCCTTTTCTAAACACCAGGTTTTCTGTTAAAAATAGAAATACTAGCTTTTAAAATTCCAGATTTGCTGTTTAAAAATTGGAACAATGACGTTTTAAAACAGTAGTTTCAGTGTTGAATAACCGAAAACACCAACCTTTGTGTTCTACCGTACAACATGCATACTGGTGTCATAAACCTACCACATGTGGATCTTTGTCACAACATTTCCGGTAGCTACTGTCTTATCACTACTTTTGGTGTTGGAGAGGTGTAATTATTCTTAACAATATAATGTGATCGGCAATAAAAAAGGCACGCTTAGATCCTCAGATATCGCTTGCCTGCTTGAGCAAACGTCAATAGCAAGTTCTTCGATCGCCGTCGAGTCAGGCAACACACACAATGCAATGCGGGGAAGCGAGTATTTCAGGATATAGGTGTCTCGTTTTTCATTGCGGATGACCGTACATATTAGTAACAGAAAATCAGTTGTAGTGCATCGTGTGAAGCTTTTAGTGTTGGAGACCCGCTTCGGTTGTTCCAACAATGTTCTGGCAAAACAACGGGAATGGCAAATGCTTGTTGCAGTTGTTCGGTAACAATTTCGTCTAAACAGACGCATTCGGCGAACACGAGAAATCTCTTCAAACGAAATGCACGAACGAGAGCACTCGATGATTGAGCATATGACAATGGTGCACCGAGGCATTGTCTGCCGATACACCTAACGATCGTATTTAGCGTGGAGCGCACGACAAAAAAGCGAAACACCCTATCAAAAAGAAAACCCTGATGTCACGAGTCGCAGAGATAGTGAAACTTTTATGACAGTCCAATCATTCAGTTAGGTTAGAGCCCTCTGGGGAGGATGCGAGGGCAATTTTTTTAAAAATGAAAGCTCACGTTATGCCTTGCACGTTCGCTAAAAAATGGAAGGTGTCGGTTAGTGTTGCCAACCACTTATCATCAAAATCCCCGTTTTCGTACAGAACCGCTAAGTATCGGTACAATCAGCTGCAAAGATACGAGGTACTTCCAGAAAGTAGCATCAGGCTGGTACTAAAAGAAGAACGAAAGATGTACAGGGTGTCCACATGAAACCTAATATACGAGGTACTTCCAGAAAGTAGCATCAGGTTTGTACTAAAGGAAGAACGAAAGACGTACTTGGTGTCCACATGAAACCTACATAAAAACCTAAGTATCGGTACAGTTAGCAGCAAAGATACGAGGTACTTCCAGAAAGTAGCATCAGGTTGGTACTAAAAGAAGAACGAAAGATGTACAGGGTATCCACATGAAACCTGCCTGATTTCAAATTCCAAATGTGAAGTAACTATTCGACATAGAGCCTTGCGGTTTGCGGCATTATGTAAAGCAACTCAAAAACGGACTTTTTAAAAAAGTGCTGAGTAATTAGCAACGATGACGACAGCACAAGAGAGCGCAGTGCGCGGTGTGGTATGTGGAAACCAAATCGCCAATTTCAGTCCAAAGACATTTCAGACGTGCGTTTGAACAGGAGCCCTGGAGCCACTTAAAGACAATTAAGGCACGTTCCTAGCCACTGGGAGTATTTACCGACAGTCAGGTCGACAGTAGGTCAAGATCGAATATTGGCTGGACATTTTGAGGTTACGAAAGGTGACCAAGTGGAAGTGCCCCATCCGAAAAAAAAATCCTATGCACGTTAATGATAGCTCAATCATATTATTTGCCCTTTCAATGACCTCGTGCACAATGTTTCCACGAAACACGTGTTTGGCAACAATATCCAGCAGAGGGCAGGTCATGTCTTGGCGGGAACAGTACCAGAATAAACGTTATGACCTACTCTAAGACTTCTCAGTGAGTGGAAATAACAGGGTTGTTTTTGTATTAATTGATTTTACTTCGCTTTTCTGCCACTTTGGCTAATTACGAAGATGAAGATGAGTGATGATATGGTAAGAGAACACTCACAAAGAACACGCGTGCGCAGGCAGGGATTCGAACCCGGTACCTCTGGCGTCGAAGCGCGGTACGCTAACCACTCCGTCACTGAGTTCGGCGGAAATAACAGGAAATTACAATTAAGCTTTGATGACGAACAAGCACATTCACTTTAATCAAAATCACCGTAACAACATTACCAACACAATTAACTCGAACATTTGACATGAAACACGAAAGATGCCATTACGATTCAATCCCATTCATTCACAAGACACCAAATACTGAAAGCAATTCAGTGTTCTCTCTTTCATATCCTCATATTGGCAAGACCTCTTTCTCTTGTTTCTTCTGGTTCTTGGTTGTTGCTCGCCACTTTTCTCAATATGGTTCATATTGTCGCCAGTCCATTGTTCGCGCATGCGCAATGCTGGATGAGGCCCATGCCTGAAAGCTCCCTTACAAAACAAAGATTCGTCTGCTGAAAGAAAACCGTCCTCACCAAAAGTGATAAAAAATACTGAACCTGGAGGGATGGAAATTAGGATGGAAACACTGTTCTTGAGAACCAGAAATATTGTTAACCGAGCCATGGTTTCTCAAACCCGATTATCGTGGCTCTCCCCCTTTCTGTTTTGATGGAAACTTTCAGGCATGTTCCGGATGGCAGCCTGCAAGTGTTTGAGTGGCAGGTCCCTTCCCCACACCTCTCCCCCACACTCACACACAGATTTATACGTGTATGCTGTAGTTGTACTGCAATATTCTAGTAATTCGACATCGTTGCTTCTTTTTCGTTGATAGGTTGATTCAAACACGAAAGATAAACAGAAAAAGTTGGATGAAAGGCTAAAACATCAGAATGTGCCATACCGAATCAGAAACCAATATTCCTGGTCTCGCCCCAGACAGCACATTAGGCTTGTCTCGAAGTTGAAACAAACTTGTCATGTCAAATGAACAAGCTTGCTTCAAAGTTTAAACTAACTTGTCAAGTGAACAAGGTTGATTCGAAATTGAATAAAACTTGTCATGACAGCTGAACAAGCTTGCTTCAAAGTTGAAACTAACTTGTCATGTCAAATGAACAAGCTTGCTTCAAGGTTGAAACTAACTTATCATGTCAAATGAACAAGCTTGCTTCAAAGTTCAATCAAACTTGTCATGTCAAGTGAGGAAGCATGCTTCAAAGTTGAATCAAACTTCTCATGTCAAGCGAACAAGCATGCTTCAAAGTTGAATCAAACTTCTCATGTCAAGCGAACAAGCATGCTTCAAAGTTGGATCAAACTTGTCATGTCAAGCGAACAAGCATGCTTCAAAGTTGAATCAAACTTCTCATGTCAAGCGAACAAGCATGCTTCAAAGTTGAATCAAACCTGCCATGTCAAGCGAACAAGCATGCTTCCAAGTTGAATCAAACCTGCCATGTCAAGCGAACAAGCATGCTTCCAAGTTGAATCAAACTTGTCATGTCAAGCGAACAAGCATGTTTCAAAGTTGAATCAAACTTGTCATGTCAAGCGAACAAGCATGCTTCAAAGTTGAATCAAACTTGTCATGTTAAGAGAACAAGCTTGCTTTAAGCTTCTTTCTACATGTTATAAACTTGCAGCAACCTTGAATCACACTTGGCAGCAAGCTTGCCAAGTGCTTGCTCGTGCAAGCTAAAATATCATTTCACGAAGAATATGACACAAGAACAAGCATAGGCGTAACTTGGCGGGGACAAGGGGGGCACCTGCCCCCCAAAATTTTCAGGCAATTAAATTTATAAGTTAATTATACTTTTGTTAACCTCTTAGGACCTGAGTAGCAAAGTATTAAAGTTTTTTTTTTTATTATTGTGCAAATCTAAGCTATTCAGCACAATAGTTCTGGACGCTATTTGTTATGGAATGGGACACTTATTAATTCTGCCGCCCCCCAAGTTAAGTGATAAGTTTGATTAAGCCCCCAAAGCTAAGTTCCAAGTTTATTCTGACCCTCAAAGTTAAGTCCCAAGTTTGATTCTGCCCTCCCCATTTAAGTCCCAAGTTTGATTCTGCCTCCCCAAAAGTTAAGTCCCAAATTTCATTCTGCCCCCCCCCCTCAAAGTTAAGACCCAAAACCGATTTTTGCCCTCTCCCCCCAAAGTTAGGTTCCAAGTATGCCGTATGAATTTGAATTTGAATTTAAAATTTTGGGTGCGTCAGCACTTTGGCTATTTTGCACCCGTCACATTATACAGAGGCCAGCCCCTTATCATTACAAATGACAACTCTAACGTTGCATAACTAAAAATCTTAAAATCTTCTGACTTGTGTTAAAAGCCGAGGCTGTAAACGGGCAGTCAGCACACATAAGGACAAAAAAACAGGACAGCACACACAATATTATACTGGCCATAGTGCCAGTCGCCAGAGCCTCGTTAGTCTACAGTCCAGGGTGTACTACGTCGAAGTGAGGTTGACTTTTGGGCGCCTACGTGGAAGATATCCCTTACACCCTTATGCCGTATGAAGCTAACTTTGACAAGCTACACGCAAGCTATGATAAGCTTGGCTCGTGCGTTATCTTTAGCAAGACGTTCCCTATGTCGTGGATGTCGGCATTAAGTGAACAAATGGTCTTCGCCCACCCCTTTTATTCACCTTCCAGAAAGGATGAAAAGGAGCAGATGACGAAAGTGTGTCTTTGTGATCCCCTGTCTGAGCCGACCTTATATTAACCTCTCGCTGCCCCTTCTCCCGACGCCACTGAAACAGTTTTCGAAATTTCCTGTCCTTTCGATAAACCTTTTGATGTTGTCCAAAATTCTGAAAACGTACACCTGCTTATAGAATTCGTATCATGTGAATCTTCATATAGCTTGCTTTCGCCGCAATAGTTTCGTGGCTACGTAAACTATTGCGAATATTGATTTACTTTATTTTACTTCCCATTTTGTGCCACTTTTGGCTAATTTGCGAAGATGGGGATGAGTGATGATGTGATGAAATTGATGAATGGACACTCACAAACATCCATGCCCAGGCCGGGATTCGAACCCGTGACCCCTGGCGTCGTGAATATCCAGACAAGAGTTAAATAAAACCACACGAAGATTCACGCGAAATGTTCTTGAAGGAATTGTAAGCAGGTGTACCTTTTTTCAGAATGTTGAACACCATAGAGGTTTCTGGAAAGATTTTGATTGATCGAGTTTGTGTTTTAAGTCCACTTTATGCACAGGAAGGCTAATCGGGACTGGACCTCTACAGTTAAAAGTGGAATCCGATCCACTATGCGCATCTATCGGGAATCGAGCACGGGTCCATTTGATTACAAGGGACCACGTTATGTACCACTATGCCACGAGGCCCAGGAAGAAACTAAAGAAACGCGACACGAATAATCCATCTAGTGGTGCCTCAGTGAAAGGTCCTTGGTGCCGTGGTCGAAGCGCACCTGACTTCGTGGCCTTGACTTCACCTAACTTCCGGTTCGCGGAACCGGTCGTATGACTAAGATAGTAGAGTGGCGGGTTGTAGGAGTTGTCAGTCGTAGGAGTGTGTTAGGAGAGTGAATCTCGTATGATTTAGTCAAGTGCGTAATGGAAGTTATCGAGACTAGAAACGGCAAACCTTCCCTCACACTGGATGGATATCGGCGAGGTTAGGTTAGGTTAGGTTAGGTTGGATGGACAATACTTTTATACCAGTAGCAATAATTTTAAGTCTACAGCATGCCAATTGACGAGGCCACCAGGCCGCTTGTACAAGTTGGTTGTACACGAACTGACCCACCGAATTCCCTTTGTGCGCTTCGCCCACCGAACTTCCCTTGTGCACTTTGCCAACGTGCGTCTCGTGCACGGAATCGGATCCTTAAGCATTACAAAAACCAATTTCTAGAACTACAATAAGACCATCCACGAAAAGTTCTAAAGATTTCCATACCTGAATGATGTTCCAGTAGGGTACGACTTTCGCCAGAGACTCGGTAACCTCCGAGCAAGCCGATCCCAGCAGCATCACCATCCTCATGTTGCGTTTCGTGTAGAGGGCGTGGAAGAAGGCGTCAACACCGACGCCAGGATCGCACTGGAACGAAAGAAAACGCACATCAGCGAGCTCTCCACAAGATGCCTTCTGAAGTATAAGTCGCAGTGTTGCCATACCAGATTAAGGAAAAAGGGCTAAATCGCAGCTCAAATGAAGCTAAAAAAATGGTAACACTGTTAAGCCTTGCTTTCATGTTAATAAAACATTAAAATACTGACCAAGGCAGAATTTATTGTATAAATAAATAAATAAATATATACACTAAAAGGGTAACGTTTCCACCCTCTAACAGAGTCTTTTTCAGACGAATATTCTAGTGTGAATATTCGTCTGAAGAAGAGCCTGTTAGAGGGTGGGGATGTTACCTTTTCAGTGTATATATATGTTTTATACAATAAATTCTTCCTTGGTCACTACTTTAATGTTTTACTAAAAAATGCCTCGAGATTGTAAATTATTGAGAGATTTTTATATTTATATTTTTCTTAGTAACTTCTCTACCTACGCTTTGGTTGCACGCAACCAGGAGATTGAATAATAATAATAATAATAATAATAATAATCTTATCTATATGTCTCTTGGGCCACTATTACAACCAAGCATTGTCAATAAAAAAGTGTGAGACAAAAGAATACACGAGGAATGATAACAAAAAGAATGCAGGACAAAAAAGTAACAATAATACAAACACAGAGAAACTTACACACAATATTAATAGTAAAGTTATTTTATGGTAAGGAGATAGTATAAAACGTATGAATTAATACGTAATTCCTCCTCTAATTTACGGTTCTTCCATACAAGCATTTAAACACATCTTTTGATGTAATATTTAAGGAGAGCACACGATCCCTTCAACAGATATGTATTTATACTTGTTCAATGTTACAGTAGTAACAATATGAGAGAAATAACACAAGAAAAAAGTTATACAATGAATCCTGTCAATAATCGCATTATTGGGGCCTTACAATTGAACGAACTATTAAGACTGAAATTTTTATTATGTTTTATTTTATAAATCCAAAATATCAAGTAATTCAAAACCATCTTCTTCTCTACAAAGTATAACTGATTATCTTTGTTTTTTTAAAAAAATATCCTACTATTTTAATTGTAACATGGAAAACGCTGCAAGTAAATGTCTAACGGAGGGAGAATTGTTAAATGTATCCTATTGTTATGGTGCAAGAATGTATTATCGAAAGCGAATTTGATGTAACAAGTTGTCGCAGGTTGAGAGTAATGTTTGTCCATATCACACACACTTTGCGCGGTGTATTAATTCATCTGTTTCCCAATAGAGGTCAGTCAATGCCAGTATTATGGTTAGGAGTCGAGTTCGCCTTGTGCCTCGGTGTGAGGTGGACGTCTGTTTTGTGTTTGTCCAAATCATATTGCGAAGATTCACACCCGTGATTAGGAGGAAGAGTTTTGTGTTGTCTTTTGTGTTCATACATGCGAAGGACCTATTTATAGCTGTAAATAGGAGGAAGAGTTTATTTTAAAGTGGGATGTTATCGGATCTTGTCTGGTGTATTCCTTCAGTACACATGTCCAAAATCGCCTTATTTAATGGTGGAACAAATCAGTGAAGAAGAAGGTTAGGAGTCAGGACTTCTGATAGAGGTCAACATCAAGTTCGATCATTGAGATGTACACTGATATTAATCTTGCAAATATTCTTGTCCTGTCTCACTCTTCAGTTCAGTTCAATACAGTTCTGCATTGATTACCGCATGTTTTTCGCATGATGTTATACCAATATCCTATATTGACTTTTGACGCACCGTGTAACAATGCAAGCAATACATACATACAATGTATGTATAATGTACCATCATATTATAATAACTTATCATACAATGACCTACTTAAATGAGTTTAATTATGAAAGTCTTATTAATACAGAAGGGAAATATCATAACATATATTTCTGTACAAAACAATGACAGGCATCATAGATATGTTTCAAAGCAAGAAAATGTGGCTTAAGGCTGCGGCAATTGATGTCTTCTAATATTCCTAAAACAAAAAGATTCGAGAATTCACCATTATTTACAATATCCTTTGCGTACAACAAAATATCTACTATATTGCAATCTAATCTTGATTTTAGTATCTCAATAAATGAGTACAAAATAATATTAAGACAAGTGTTTACAACCATGGGCGTCCGGAAGGGGGGGCAAGGGGGTCCGTGCCTCCCCTGGAAAACGAAAGTCAACCAAAAATTACATATTTCACACATATAATTTAATTTCAGCCTCAATAATGTGTGTTAATTATTGCACGAACGTGATAAATTCAAATTTAGCAATGTTTTTTGAAGGATGCACACTATTTTTGGGGAAAATATGTCATGTTGCCCCCCCTGGAAAAAATACCTTCCTTGCCCCTCCCTGGAAAAAATCCTGCGGACGTCCATGTTTACAACATAAATTATCCCATTTAGTGTTATACTTAGCAATATATCACTGCATATGAAAAAAATTACATCATGGTTTTTTTTTGGTCTTGTTTTGTATTGTTTTGGCTGAAGCGCTTCTAAATTGCTAATTGGGTGTTATATTATCCTATAGTATAGTTTAGTAATTTATATTACATTATATTTGTGTATGTGTTCTACCTGTGTTATGTCTCACTGTATTATATTATGTGTTTCTTTTGTTTGTTTTTATTGGCAACCTTCTGTAAAAGGAGATACTTTCTCTGTTGAAGGAAATAAATAAATTGTTAATTGATACAAGGAGAATTTATAAGTATCATATAATAATATTTAAAATGACAAAAATAAATAATGAAATTGAAAAAGAGATTGAATGGGCACCCACAAAAGAAGCATCCACGACCGGGACTCGAACCCGATAACATAGGTGGCAAGATCCTATATCGAGAACTAAACACCCTTGCGCACTGAGGCGACGGAGTTCAGTCTATAGTCTAATCGCAACGATGAGGATGATTAGCTGATAGTGATGATACGACAAACACAATGGAATTACTTATGCCTTGGCCGGGACTCGAATCCAGAATCTTTCCTGATTCGACCACCGAACCTGCAAAACCACCGGAGATCCCTGATGCTGGACCAGAGGGAACAAACACAAACCGAAAATCGATTTCGGGACTCCCGAGATTTCCACCACGCCTTGCTGGCAACCACACTCCCGTGACCGAGAGAGTAATAATACCGCCATGTCGTTCCTCCTGTGACGTAATTAGAGTATTAGCATCAAAGAAAAGTTGCACGTGAGCTTAGACGAGGAACTGGCCGTGAAACGAGCCGCGTATTAGGACTGGAAACGGATATGTGAACCAGGACGCGCGAGAGAGACCTCTCCAGTCGTTCCATGTTCATCCAGCAGAGTCGGCGTCCAGGGTTTGAATATTCAAATCTCCTTAAGCGGCCTCCCATATCTGAGTTTGAAACTCTCCCCTCCGGTCCTAAGGCTCTTGGGGTTTGCTTGTATGCATCACTCAACTGGAGTTCTGTGAAAATTCTCACGGCACTTCGTATCTAAAATCTCGACCATCTTTGTGGAAAAAGTAGCCGGGAGACTTACTTAGTCCATGGCTCCACCTCGTTAAGACTTGCTGCCCTCACTAATCTTTATTTTCACCTGACCCTGGTATCATATTAATGCATTTTTCATATTTTGTAATAATATTAATATGTGGTACCTATGCGATATGTTATGTTTCTGGTACAGTCACGAACACGTCAAAATTGTAACAAATCCATTTACTTTCAACCATAGGCGTAGCTAGAACTTTATATTTGGGTGTGCACAAAGAAAAAAATGAGGTCTTGTACCTTTTTAATAGCATATTTTGCAACACAATCACTTGGCTCTTTAACTGCACTGATGTTTGTAAAGGAATATAAATTCACTAAATGACAGTGTTGAAAATTTCTGAATATATGTAGTAGAAAAAATTAAATTGCATAGAAATTACACAAACACAAAATGTTCATAAATGTTACAAAAAAAATATCAAATACACGTCTTCTATAACAAGAGACGACTGTCAAAAGGTACAATGTTCTTAAACTCATCAATAACTTCATTTACAGCAATAGATAAGCTTTTTCCTGTTCCACAAATAACAAGAGCAGGGCTTCCAATCTATCCTGCTTCTGAGTTGCTCTTAATTTAGTTTTAACTTGGGTAAGCTTGGAGGAAGCTCTCTCACACGTGCAGCTTGTGACAGGTATAGATGAAAAGTGCTGTAGTACAGAGTAGAATGCAGTAAATATATTCTTTCTCCAATGACATAAAGAAAACGAAAATATATAGACACTCGTTTCATCAGCGATAATGCACACGTTTGTATCAAGTAATGACTTTTTCAACTTCTTACAAACTGCCGCTTATTTTCTCTCTTATTGAAATATCTGTCTTTAATTCTCTTTGATAAAGCAGTCCATTAGGGTGTGCCTAGGCACACCCGGCACACCCCGTAGCTACGCCTATGCTTTCAACGGATTCGTTACAACCCAAAAGTGTCCGTGACTGTACATTTGTACACTTTTATCACAAGGTATGCGTTCGACTTACAGCAGTCACCCCTATTTTGTCACTGGACTCGTCCAGTTAACGCATGTGAACTTACGTCCATGGTCGTTCAACCTCCCTTGCCCTCGCCCTTACACGCCCTCGCCCTCACCCTCACAAATCTTTGAAAGGTGAGGGTCTCCCTCTGGAGGGTGACTATACTAGCGCCAAGATATCTGAAATTACGGAAAATATGCGAACCACAGGCTTTCCCGGTGTTCTTAAAGCGACATTAACGTAAGATGGCCACAACAGTCTCCTGTTTTGAGTCTCTGTCCCGTATTTTGAAGGTAAAACGGGACGCCAAAATGTCCCTTTTCGTGACAATGACTTATCGGCATAGAATTACTGCAACAATACACCTTCTCTGTTATTACTATGAAATATGGCATTGTTGGGTTGATATGTTTTCTCATTATTGTCAACAATGTGCCATATTCCAATTTTCTTAAAATAGTGGAGTTTCTTTATCTGAAAGTAATGCCTCTGACTGAACGAGCGTTTTCATACATTAATGGACAAGTGACAATGGCTTCTAATTCTAAGAGACTGCATTATGTAAGTTATTTACACAGTAGAACGTGTTCCGCTTAGAGGGATCGAGAAATTAATGCTCACCGTTTAAATACAGAGGAAAATATTTATATTATTTTCATTTTACAAGATACAGAAACTCTCAGAGTTTATACACCAATAGTGAATACACGTTCTGACGCATGCGCGCTAATATATAATGCGGGAACAAGCCTGGCACTATTCAGTAGAGCAACAGACTGTAAGAATGTGGACCGTTTAGATGCCTGAAGGGCAACTCAAGACGCACACATCGAGTTGCATTCGCCATTTTCCTAAACTCGTAGAGTTTCTACATGAAGGTATGTAAAAAGCAGCGGCGTAGTGTCCACGTAAGGCTTGTAAGTCCACCTTACAAGCTGAAATTATTGAAGAAAACGTATTTCATTCCCGTATTTATCACTTGAACACACATAGCAATATTAGACTTCAAGTAGAACTTTTAACGAAACAATTGAGGACTTGTTTTGATTCGAGTTGTTTCTCTGTAAGGCCTCTTGAGAGGACTTACGTGCGGGTGAATGGAAGAAATGATTTGGACTCGCCCATGGCGGGTGTGTTTGCTTACGTAGTATCTTATCAACCAATGACAGGGCGCCCCGATTCTTACGCACTGTAAGGCGCATTACGAGTGGGTGCTATCTGGCGAGATTTCTGTTCCTGCTGCGTCTGTTTGCCACGGTCGGAAGAGAACCAAGAAAATCGACTTTCGTGTTGTTTCAACAGTGCTTGACGGGAGGTGTAGCTAACAAAACGGGTGTCATATTAAATGTGTAAACTAACTATTAAGTTCACAAGGAGATGGTTTAATGTTGGATATTACCTTCATTAGAAGCAGTGAAGTTAAAGATAAAAGAGGAATGTCTGGCAATTCTAGATCCGGCAGCACCCGCAAAGTTAGTGGCGTGCATCCCAGTTGCCCGTCATGTTAAAAGTATGCGCGCAATACTTAGCGTTATGATTTACAGATTTCTTTTTTACCTTTTCCTTTGTCTAAGTTGCTTGATATGCTTTTCAAAATGTTCGCAAATATCGTAACCATGATAATGAGTGCGTAGTTAGAGATCGGTTAGTTCATTGAACTCTCCAGTCTAATTATTGCCTATTTTTGTGGGAGTAGGAAAAGGTTTATTATCCATTTTACCTTGGCTCATCTCACTCAACAGGTCGCTAGGTGCCGTGGCTTGCCGCGAGTTGATAGCTTCCTGGAGATGAGGCCTTGCTCGAAGAGGTTTATTATCCAAATTATCAATTTTCTTCATTTTATTATTTAGGGTTATTTTTATACTGAGCTTGATGTAACTCTTGCTCCAATTTAAAAAAAAAAACACAAAGATCATCGAAGTACAAGCGGCAGCGGGAGTTATAGAAGATATATCAAGCAATTCACGACAATAGTTAACTCCTCACAATACCAATAGAAGCCAGGCGACACTTCAAATAACATGAATCAATGAATGGCAAAGAAAAACTAATCTAATATATAAAAATGGATGTATGTGTGTGCGTGTGTGTGTGTGTGTGTGTGTGTGTGTGTGTGTGTGTGTGTGTGTGTGTGTTTGTGTGTGTGTGTATGTATGTTTGTTCCGGCATAACTCTCGAACGCCTGGAGCGATTTCAACCAAATTTGGTACGCGTATCACTTGCAACTTGGAAAGAAATTCTGTGGGGGTAAGACACCCCTGGCACCCCTGGCACCCCTGGGGGTGGGGGTGGAGAGGGGTGACATGTAAATATAATAGAAAACGACCGATATTAGTGTGGAATCCATAGTTTTCGGGGTCGCTAAGATGAATAGTGACACTCCGAATGCCGTTCAACTCCAATACACCTCTGGTACCCCTAGGAGTGTGGGTGGGAAAGGGTTGACATGTAAAAATGATCAAAAACGACCGATATTAGTGTGGAATCCATAGTTTTCGAGGTTGTTAAGATCAATAGTGACACTACCAATGCCGTTCAACTTCAAGACACCTCTGGTACCCCTGGGGGGGGGGGGATGACATGCAAAAATAATCGAAAACGAGCGATATTAGTGTGGAATCCATAGTTTTCGGGGTCGCTAAAATGAATAGGGACACTCCCAATGCCGTTTAACTTCAGGTTCATCACCTATCGGAATGCGGGGTGAGAGGAGGTGAAAAATAAAATGTCAAAAATGACCTCGAATAGTGTCAAATCCATAGTTTTTGGAGTCTCTAAGCTAATTGGTGACATTCACGATGACCAAACTTGGTACACATATGACTTACAATCTGGAAAGAAATACTGCGGCGGTAAGACACCCCTGGCACCCCTAGGGGTGGGGGTTGGAAGTGGTGACGTAAAAATAATCGAAAACGACCGATATTAGTGTCGAATCCATAGTTGTCGGGATCGCTAAGATGAATAGTGACACTCGCAATATCGTTGAACACCAAGACACCCCTGGTACCACTATGGGTGGGGGGGGAAGGGGGTGACATGTAAAACGACCGATATTAGTGTGGAATCCATAGTTTTCGGGGCCGCTGAGATGAATAGTGACACTCCCAATGCTGTTCAACTCCAAGTTCATTTACATTATAGTTAGAATTCATTATTTTCCTGTCTAATAGAAGATGGGGATAAATAAATATCCGGGCAACGCCGGGCAATGAGCTAGTACACAATAAAATCTGGCAGTTCATGTGAACTTTCTATCCTGAACATTATCAATGCGTATTTTGAATCGCTTAAAAACTATCCAGCCTAGTTAAATTAGCCACATTTAATAAGTTTGAATAAATTATTTTATGTTGTTACTCTAAACAAATCATTTTGTAACCTTAAATAAAAGTATTTCGTAAGAAGGTAATTTTCACCAAATTATTTGGTTTTCCTAAACAAATGGGCTACATTTTGTGAGATTTACCAAAAAGATTATTTGGCATTAGTGACCAAAAAAATGTTTACAACAAGCAAATAGAAGAACTTGACCAAATCCTTTGGTACTGGTGAAGAACTATTTGGTTGATGCCTGCCTATTTAAACAAACGAATTGTTCGCCCTACAATTTTTTTGGTTAATCCAAACAAACATTTGTCTCTGTGCAGTAAAATGTAAAGCAATACTTTGATGTTCGTATTGTTACCCGTTACGGAGCAATATGACGAATGCGATTGTTGACTTCTAGCCACATTTAAAACCTTGCATTCTACTTTTTTTTTCCCTTTTGCCTAATACGTGGCAACTATTTTCTCGCGAACAGGGGACAAGACGAAAAATCTAAGATATACGTTTGAAAGCATAGGGAATGAACCTTCGAATGAAGCCGCCAGATGAAGTCTGGATGCAGGAGACTCTCGTAGGGAAGAGGCAGAACACAGGATATTGGACAACAGTGTTTTATTGTGTCATGAACAACAAGTACACAAGACTACACTGTTTAACAACCTTCAGAGTATTCACCCTGGTCATAATATACACTGTCCGTTGCCAGCGATGGGGTAGGCGTTGAATACCATCCGCTGCATGTGCAGCAGTAACGTGCTACTTCTCCCCAAAATACTGTTACGGTCTCTTCTTTGTTGGCAATTCGTTTCCCCACGCAATGGCTTCTTCACTTTGGGGATGAGATCATAGTCACGTGAACTTAGGTCAGGAGAATAAGGTGGGTGTGGAGGAACCTTCCATCCCCACCGCAGTAAACGACGCCTAGCAATGTCCGCCTTGTGAGCTGTTGCGTTATCGTGTAGGATAATTTTCGAACGCTGTCACTCACCGACCGAACCTGCGGGCATGATTACTATCCCACCGTTGTTCACATACAACATCTGGTGGCTTCTTTCTAAAGTCCATTCCATACACTTTTAAACGTACATCTTAGATTTTTCGTGTTGTCCCCTGTTCGCTAGAAAAAGAATAGTTGCCATGACTTATTAATTAACCCACGTATATACATTTTGCAGTTTCGGTTTCCCTTCAGGAAAATATGAAAAATGCCACGTTTTGTTGATACACACTAGCGCCACTTTTTTATCCACGTCGAATCTTGGATTACTTTTAATAATATTAATTTATAAATATTTCTTCAAAACCGATTTATTTTTGCCATAGAGAAATAGTAAAAGCCAGACTTCACCAGACGTCGCATTTTCTTACGAGATCTGGTACCACCCGGATGAAATGTCTCAAAAAGTGAAAAAAAAACGTAAAGTTATTCGTGGGATACGATGCGTAAAATGGAAGAATAACGTCATATAAAACATCCCGAGAGTGTCCAAAGCTTTCAAGGCGCGAGCGCTGACGGAAAGCAGAGCCATCTCTCGGCATTCCATAAAAAAGTTCTAATCACATCGGGTAATGGGAGTGGAATGGTTGATGCTCTGGAAAACAAGTGAAGCGCGTTGCTCTTTCCCGGATTCACAATCACCTGGGGTATTTCCGAAAGTATCTTCTTTTTTAGACATGGAACGAGATAATTTTAAAGCGGAACATAATTAATTTAAGGAATCTTACGTAATTGGTCTTTGCACTGATTTCCCGCCATTTCCTTGAGCATCTCATAATTTACTGTAATGGTTAAAGGCTGAGTGGTTCACAAGCTAAGTGGATCATTTATGCTTTGAGGAGGTTCCAGCAATGTTACGGGAACAAGTCTGACAAGCAATATTCCTCAACTGATAAAATACACTTTGCGTCACCCTAAACCATTTTCCCCCTTCTTTCTACTTCACCGAACACTGTGTCCTGGCTGCAGTGTTGCCAATAGTACATTAGATATTCTCACCAGATTAACCTTTCCGTATTTTTGCCGAAATTGTAAAGGGTGTTCCAACACGGACGAAAGTTTAATTTTGTATTTATAAAGGCATTCACGTTCACACATGAATAAATCAGGTTTACTATTGCAAGATCCTTTTTGAATTTATATCTTGTTATAAGAATATGGTTGCCAGATTTCTAAAATTAAAAAAAACGGGACATACAGATTACATAGACATGGATATAGTTAAATTTTTTTTTAAATTTTTTTTTAATATTTTGAAAAATATATTAATACAGGGTGTTCAAAAAGTTCTCAACCTTATGGGAAAACATTTCTTATTACATTTTTTACATTAAGTGCTGGAAGTGACTGCCGTTTTGTTCTTCACACAAGTGGACACGACGAACCATGTTGTTGAAAACCCTTTTCAATGTTATCTGTGAGATGTTACCAACACAGCTACGAATATTGTATTTCCGGAATACTGTGCGGATGAGTAACGTAGACGGAGTCCTTAAGAAGACCCCACAAGAAGAAGTCTGGAGATCGCGGTGTCCATAACCCCACTGAGATCAGTCGTCCTGGAAAACACTCTTCCAAGTAACGCAAATTTCCTATAAGGTTGGGTAACTTTTTGAACACGCTGTATTTGAGTGAACTCTTGGCGTCCTTTAAGAGGATCTTTTTTTCCAATACTATAAAATTCACAACATGACTTACTCTCATCCACTAGATTGCAATATGCTTTCCACTGTCGTTAAGTCCAACCGATTTCATTCTTTGGTCCCCTGAACAGTTATCATAGAAAGGTTAGATATAAATTCATTTCTTGTTGTATAAAATGATTCTGAACTTTGAACTCGTTATTTCCGTAGCGGCTTTATGAAAGCAAGAATGGGTTTCAAAACCACGTACTTCGTCATGGACAATGACAATGCAGTGTTTCCATCCCTATGCTCATAGCTCTACTTTAAATACAGAGTTGGAGGAAGGGTATTTCCCAAAGCTACTAGTAATGCCATATTTCTCTCACGAATTAGCCGTTCTGGCTCGGACACGGTTTTCACTCCTGCAACTGGGAGGTTGAATGTCCTTCTTCGACGCTGAAGAGTGAATGTGCAAAGACAGGAATTAAGGTACCCACAGCCAAAGAGACGTTCTTAACATCTCAGATGGCAGCGCTCATATTTCGTCCCCGACCTCACGTCCTCATTAGCATCGAATCTTTAGAACTCGGGATTAATCTGGGATGCTGCGAGAACCTTCATATTCATACATAAACCTCCTTAGTAACGGAAAAGATTCGAGGATGCTGAAGAGAATGTCCCAGCGGTTGAAAATCACAGAATCTAATCTTCCTAAGTGTTTCATGCCAAGTTCTTATGCACAAAATTTAATTGAAACTGTAGCAAATGTTGTTTGCCCAGTAATCCGCGAATGAATTTATCAACTGGATCATGTAGTTCTGTTTGTTATACGCTCGAGCAAAGAAATTCACGCTGTTCAATTCTAGTAACATCTCTGGCAACATTCGAAGCGAGTCTCGCTGTTGACGTCATCCAGCATGGCTCCTCCCACTCGTCGCTTATCGTTCCTCTGCGCATGCGCTGAGCATGTTTGAAACCAGCCTTATGAAATTGCTGGTACGAAATACCGCGCCTTTAATTTTTCTTAACAACAACTCGGAAGCCACAAGAGATAGAAAGATAAAATTTTGTCAACTTTTCACGGTGATTCTGACTCTTTATTGACAAGGACTGACAACAAAATCACACGGTCTATCTCGGAAACTATTAAGGCTAGAGATATAAAATTTGGTGTGATGAAAGATGCATGAAATACTAGTATAATGCAACACAAATATATTAGTTCCTTCTGTGTGTCTGCTTCCAAATGAAAGCCAAATATCTTTGCTCCTTTTGTGACGTCATCAAGATCTGACGTACTTTTCCACAGACCTCAAGGTTCCAGATCGGAAACGGAACCCATTTGACATTTGCCAACTTGAAACCGTGGGCTACTATAGTGCCGGCTACCTTATCTTAATATTTCCGCTTGTAACAAATATTTGAAGATTGTGAGTCATTGCACCACACAACATTGCAATTTTTAAGTTTACTAAGAAGGATATAACTCTACATATTACACTCCATAAGTGAGTAGGGTAAGCGGGGGAATTTGGAGGTATGTGTTTAAAACGAACTTTGGACCCAATTTATTATCTTGAGAACCTTCAATTGCCATCTCTTAAACACACTTTAATTTTTTACCTCCTTATTTTATGCATTAAAAAAATTAAAAAGTAATTTACAACCAAATTAACCCCATGGGGGTAATTTGGAGGTATACCTAGAACTCAAAAGATATTAGTGCTACAGTATATGGACAAGACGGTGTTAAAAAAGAAAGTAAAAACTACATTTTACACTCAGTTTTAATAGGAAAAAAAATAAATCTATTCTTTTTAAATTACAAATGTTAAAACAATATTATCCAAGTATTCTAGGGATTTGAAAAACCTACTGCTTACAGTTTATATATGTAGGTAAATGATAATACATACAGTAAATTTTTTGCTACAACCTAGAATTTTTTAGAGTAACTCAAAACTTTGAAAAACATGTGGGTAATTGAGAGGTAGTTTTCTCCCCTCCTTAAACCCCCCTTTAAAGTGCAAGTATTAAGATTTTTAAAAATACTTCATACTCCTTAGAGTATATTTACTTGTTTTAAGGCTAAAAATCAAACAATTCCCACGTGAAAAATTAGTGTTACATATAGTTAGGCAGGACAAACATATTTTTTCACTTTTAAAGTCAGAAAAGTGCAGTAGTCGAAACAATATTTCTTTACTCGCTAGAGAATTGAAGCAAAATGCTGAAAAAAATACAATTAGTGTTCAATGAATAAAGCTATCATTCCATGTACTAGTTATTGTTTTTTGACAATACAGGAAATTAATAAAAATAAAATAAAATGATACCACTCAGTTACCCCACCCACCCAATTCCCCCCTCTTACCATACAAATAATTTCTTCACAAAAATGAAGAATATGCATATTTGACCCTTTTCTTTACCGACGAAACATGCGTAACCCCACTTTATGCTTCTGATTCTAATTGTGAAACTGAATGTTCATGCTGCTACACGAGTGTAATACGTATAATTGCTATGAGGACAAATAATATTCAAATTGAATAGAGAGAAAAGTTTTATTATTCAGTATGGAATGAAGAATAGCAATTCCTAAGCAGATTAAGCTAAACAACAGTCTAACACCTTTGGTGTCGGGATCTTAATAGGGGGTTATGTTAGCTCAGAAGCACTCGCATATGCTGTATCCTTCACATGCTGAGGTACCTAGATAAAGCTTTACCTATTATCCGTACCATCTGACTGTAGACCAGGCGAGCGAGAAGAAGTCTCTGCGCAAGTGACGCGAGACGGCTCCACCAATGAACAGTGAGAGAAACGGGATTGTGTAATGGGAGACGGGGGTTTCCCGATTTCCTCCTTCGCTATGCAGCGTTGCAAATTTTTGAAAAGGATAATACCGTACGCATATGGCAAACTGACCGTATTTTTGTCTCAGGTCCGTACGATTGGTTTAAGAATTTCTTAGGGAAATATTAGGGATAAAACTGCAAGAGCAAATTTTGAGAAGCCGTGCATTTAGCGTACGGACTAAGGTCTGGACCGTACATAAGTAGTGCAGATTAGAGAGTTCTGGAACCGAAAATGGGGCTCGGTGGGGCTCGCCTTAATGGATTTGTCTCGTAAGGCATGAGCCCCATTTTCTGGCAGTGTTGCCAGCTCCTTACTCGAAAAAATCACCAAGGTTTTTTTTGGGTCTAACCTAGCCTAAAGCAAGGAGCTGGCAATCTTGCTTGAGGCTCGCCTTAATGGTTTGCTCTTGTAAGGCATAAGCTCTATTTTCTCGCAGTGTTGCCAATATTTTACTCGAAAAAATCACCAAGGTTTCTTTTTGGGTCTAACCTAGCCTAAAGCAAGGAGCTGGCAACCTTGCTTGAGGCTTGCCTTACAGTGCATAAAGCAAGGAGCTGGCAACCTTGCTTGAGGCTTGCCTTACAGTGCATAAAGCAAAGTTGCCAACCTACTGGTACTTTTGCCATAGCTTTTTACAAAAAAAAAAGAGAGAGGAGAGAGAGAGGGAAGAGTTAAACAACCGACAGCTGCCAACACCCACCTACAGCTTTTTTTTTCTTGGTCTAACCTAACCTAAAGCAAGGAGCTGGCAACCTTGCTTGAGGCTTGCCTTACAGTGCATAAAGCAAGGTTGCCAACCTACTGGTATTTTTGCCATAGCCTTTTACAAAAAAGAGAGAGGAGAGAGAGAGAGGGGGGGAAGAGTTAAACAACCGACAACTACCAACACCCACCTACAGCTTTTTTTTCTTGGTCTAACCTAACCTAAAGCAAGGAGCTGGCAACTTTGCTTGAGGCTTGCCTTACAGTGCATAAAGCAATTTTTGCCAACCTACTGGTATTTTTGCCATAGCCTTTTACAAAAAAGAGAGAGGAGAGAGAGAGAGGGGGAAGAGTTAAACAACCGACAACTACCAACACCCACCTACAGCTTTTTTTTCTTGGTCTAACCTAACCTAAAGCAAGGAGCTGGCAACTTTGCTTGAGGCTTGCCTTACAGTGCATAAAGCAAATTTTGCCAACCTACACACACTAAACAAGGAGAGCCGGCAACAAACACGCACTGCCGTAAAAGAGAGAGAGATAGGTGGATGGTAATATAGTATGTGTGTGCGTGTGTGCGTATAATATGTAGCATTATTAACTAGAGTGTGTTGGCAACCCACTTACAACTAAAAAAAAATAGAGATGCCAACTTTACTGTAAGATGAAGAGAGAGAGAGATTTATGGCTGGCAACAGTGGTGAGCGATGTCCTCCCTCTTCTGTGCAATATGACATTATGATGTTACTGTAGTTTTTGACGAGGATTACGAGTTAACTAAAAAACCTGCAACTAGAGAGAGTTGCCAGCACACACACGCTGTTGTAAGAGAGATGGATGACTGGGGGGGCAGCATTTCTGGCTATTCACAGTGGCGGATGTACTTCCTGTTTTTTCAAAAGCTAACAATAATGATGGAATTTCATGCTGACAGAGCGGATTTCTACTAGTCCAGGTTGTTAACCTACATATTACTCCTCGACTAATAAAACTAGAAGCTCGAGGGCATCAACATCAGACCGTCACAGACTTTCACATTACCCATCACTGATGCCGCCAGAACCAAGTTTCCTGCTTCTATTCATAAACCAAAAAAAAAGACGGGGAGGAGAGGGACATGCACACGCTTCCGTCGCCATTTTATGACAACTAGGGGAAGTGGGGCGGGAGGCGGACATGTAACGGAAGATCACACAAGCGAGCTTCCTCTATTCTGACTAATAAAGCATCATTCTACTCTGTGAGCTGCAAGGAGAATATTGTGAGCTGCAAGGAGAACATTGTGATTGTGATTGAAATTAACTAGCGTGAGTAAATTTGTTTGTTAGCTTGCATGAGTTGGCTTTGTGTTATATAAATAGGTAGTGTTGCTTCTGTGAGTTG
>NW_028143303.1:0-20000 GCF_977018435.1 Lepisma saccharinum | reverse complement strand
CTCTCGAATTTCGAGACAAGACCGAGACTTGATTCGTCTTGGAACCAACCCTAGTAATTTCGACACCACGAATCCTGGCAACCCTGACGTGGAATGCCTACGTTTTTAAGTTAGGTTCGTTAGGTTTGGCTCTATTAGCATAAATACACTGAAAATGTATTATTTATACTAAGAGAACTGAACCAGCCTAACCTAACAACTTAGGCTTTTATCCTAACAATAAAAGCTTTCCCCGGTGACGTCAGAACTCAAGGTTGCTCCAGTGTTGTGCGAAAAGGGAGACCCGGGAGCTTAGACGACTTCCTTCATTCGCAAGAGATAGAGCTCAGCCCATGTCAGGAGATGATCATCTGGAAACGGAATTTCTCCAGGTTGAGTCTGGAGATGCTCGAAGCGACACTTGTCTACTTCTCCTTCCGCTTAGCTCTTCAAATCCCTTCGTGGAAGATCGTTGAAGCGTCCGAAAGCACGTTCCTCTCCTCTTGATCCTTATTGGATGTTCAGATGATCTTTAAGTACACTGCCTTTTGGCTCAATTCTTCACTCTGGGATGAATCCTAGAGTGCATAAAGACAGGCCAATATTAGCCATTGGAGTGGAGGTTCACTTATGTTCTTGTTCAGTCCTACATGATGCAAGTAATTCATAATCCCAAGGAAAGAATGACCTTGTACAATGGGATCCATGAGTATTGCCGTGCAAATTGTCCATCACCATGCCCGTACACTTTATTTTACCCAAAAAGAGCTTCAAGAATTAAAAGAAAAGTCAAAACAAGCTATTGACAACTTCTGCGCTAGCATACATAAAAATCCATCGCTTAAAACACATAGGATGTTAGAGAAAAATTAATGAAAATAGTCATGGACAATTTTCACGGTAATACTCGTGGACTCCACTGTACGAGAGAGACTAAAAGAAATGAGCGACAATTTAGTTACTTTTTCTTGCGTTGGCAACACTGCTTTGTTGCGAAACACGTGTGTGGTGCAAGCATGGCGAATGCGGTAATCACATTGTAAAACGTGACTGGTGAAATGATGGTCTAAAACCGTCAATTTTTGTTGCTGTCCAACTAACGTAAACAAAACTACCATGGCCGTTTTTAAAGTATTATCCTAAATAATGAAATTTTAATCATTCAAGGGGGCCTCCCCGATGGCGCAGTGATGTTCGATACCCGGTGAAGGCACATAGTGATTCGGATCCCACTTTAAACTGTACGTCCAGTCCCAACTGTGCATAAAGTGGACTTAAAACACCAACTCAATCAGCCAATCAATTTAATCATTCAATTCTTAAAAATCGTGCAAAATTTATGCCTATCTTTAAGCATGAAAGCGTCCTCACATGTCCCATACATGTCTCAATGTGCAAGTCAAGCAGAAAAGTGACATTCTGGAGTACTGCATGGGAATACTTTGCTCACTCGAACTCTATGGAGTCTCCACGCTCTAGCTTATGCAATAGAATATAATTTTAATGTAACAATAATCGTATGTAAAATAACCGTCCTGGCAGTTTCAGCCCAAAATCATCTATTTCATTTTCATATATCACTGTCTTAATAAGATGAACTACATTTTAACATGCAGATAATGACGATGTTCACTTAAGTTTCAATACTACTGGCCTTCGAGCGTATATAGCTCGTTTTGCTAGCTCGAGCGAAGAAGCTTTCGATTCCGTACTCTATCTAGCGTAGTCCGTGCGAACTATTTGACGCTCGAGTGAAATTCACTCACTGCAGCACTCTTAATAAGCCATATAGCCTATATCATTACTTCAACTTTGCAGATGACGTGCACGTTATTGTTCCAACTTCATCTCCACAGTTGAAATGCGCATTAGATTGGAGTGTAATGTTTTCCAGATTTACTGAATTCGAAACTATGAAACTACAGTGCCAATAAGTCTATTTGTAATAATATTTGTTTAACAAGAAATAGCGATTTATTGTACTAAGATTGATTATTCATAACATTTATCAGTTGTAGTATAAAATAGTTTCATTTTGCAATGAAATTAAAATCATAACTTTGTATAAAATTAACTTTATTGTAGGGGTTGCATTCTCCAGGAAATGGTTTTCTTCGTTTCAAGGTTTTGAAACCTTCATGCGCATTATTATGTGCAAATATATGTATTTCCTGTGTGCAAACATCTACATTCAGCAATGGCCGTCATTTCCCTTTCCCAAGTAAAAGCAAAAAGTTTAATTCGTAAAATTTTTGTACAGATATTGTTATTGAGGCACAAGTAATTTTCCAAGATATACGCCATTCCGGCTGAGAACTTGAACTGTCTGTGAAACAAGCCACCGAACTGACATAATGTACCACAGCCTCCTGTTAAGTACATCATGGATATCGAGAGCCATTTTTGTTTCCAGCACAGCCTCGCGCTCAGGCGCTTTACCATATCCACATGGCTTCCGCCCTCCGACAACAAACCCTTCGGAACAATCGCGGGTGCAGACAAATGACGGTTTATGAGCTGCGCTTATCCATCATCGCTTAATTTCCGACGTCGTCCCATCGTTCATCATCTCCTCGAATCCACGGATTTCCTGTAATCGTCGGATAAGCACGTCTTCCGTTTTCTAGTTTCAATCTTTCTCGCTATCTCGCGATTAAACTAACTAATTCCCAGGGTTTCGGAGCGGAGCGGAGCGGATCAACGCTCCGGCTGCTGCCCACGCTCCGGAGTGAGGAGCGAGATTCTAAGAAATAGTTCGGTCCGCTCCGGAGCGGATCGGAGCGCAGTTGGAATCGGAAAATGTCTCGCTCCGCTTCGGAGCGAAGTTTTAGGGAACGGTTCACCCCGCTACGGAGCGATATTCTAAGGACTCGCCCACTCCGCTCCAGAGCGCTCCGAGCTTGAATAGTACGAGTTCAAGACCTCAAGTAGTTAAAAGTCTTGAACTAATATTTGACACTCGTCTATCATGGGATGAGCATATTAGCCGCCAAATCAATAAATCATTTGGAACACTTAGATTCTTGTTTAAATTTAACAAACTTCAGAAATCAAGCAGCGATTAGTTGAAACACTTATATATCCATTTCTCGACTATTGTGACGTAGTGTACTCTGGTAGAATAAATAAAACTTTACAAGCAAAAATTCAAAAATGCCAAAATGCGTGCATGCGGTTCATATTTTGCATCCCGAGGCGTGAACATATTTTACCTTCCATAAATAATAAAAATATCCTCAATATGTACCGTAGGCGGCTACTGCATACATATTGCCTTATACATAAAATTATTACATCTGACAAGCCGTCGTATCTGGCAGACATTTTGATCCCTCGCACCAGTATTCACAGCCACCATACAAGAAATAATTTCAAATTTAACCTTCCACTCTGCAACACACAGGCATATCAGTCGTCGTTTTCATATTTTGCTGCAAAAATATGGAGTGCCCTACGTAAGACCATGTCGAGTATATCTAAAATACAATCTCTCCGAAATGAAGTAAAGAATTTTCTTTTGGCAGAGCAGAGACTGTGTTCAAATACTATAAAGAATTTGAATTTGAATTTGAATTTGAATTTGAGTGTATACAGAAAACTAACGCTCAAAGGTTCCGAGTACATTAGCAATTTTGTTTGTGGAATTTGTACGGCATTTGAACATCCCCCGTTATTGTTGTTATAAAACTGATTATTACTAAAGCTAACGCCACGAAAATAGTCCAGTCAAGATCACGTCACTCACCTACAGTGTTGCCAATAAGCAAGGAATAATCCTTACACAATACACCAGGGGAGACGAAATCAACCACATACATACAACGTGCAATGTGTCAACTGTGAAGCGTAGAAGAAGTGTGTAAACCTGGAGGGCCAGCCAGGGTTGTAGAGGAGAACTGTTTTGGTGAAGACAGCGATAATACTATGCAAATTATTATTACTATTTCCATTATCCGGATCGGAGCGTGTGTCTCAAAAAGCCGAACCACTCTGCTCCGGAGCGGAGCGTGAGTCTGAACGAGTCGAACCACTCCGCTCCGGATCGGAGTGCTGTCGTACCACGCTTTGCTCCGGAGCGCTCCTTTAGTACGCTCCGCACTCCGCTCCGAAACAATGCAATTCCACAGAATTCTACTAACACATTGTGAGCTTTTATCAACAAATGCAGCTTTGAACACAATTCGGAAGTACGTCACAAACTCTATAACTTGAATCTGTTCTTTTGAACGTTGCACATGTTTAGTATACAATATTTCACAAAAAGAAAAGTTTGGAATAAACAAAAAAAAAGTACGGTGTTGGCGAACCATTGTTTACGTACACAAAAGAGCGAATGACGGTTCACCAATAGCACTCTTGTTTCCTCTCTCTCCAGAGAATTTGATTCCGCTTGGCTGGCTCTGCTTAGGTGATCATGGCAGCTAAAATTTTCCTATCTTTCTCATTCTCACTTTCGTTCTCTCTTTATTGTCTCTCCCTTTTTCTTCTATTCATTGCCTCGATATGGCCTTAAATGGTTTTATTTTTGTTACCCTCACTGTCTCTCCACTTCGCTTTTTCTCCATCTCCCTTATTTTCTCTCTGTCCTGCTTTCTTTCTCTATTTCCCCTCCCTCTTTTTTCACTTTTCTGTCTCTCTTTCTTTCCTGTCTTTCTTCACTGTTCTCTTTCTAACTTTTTCTGTTTTCTCTTACTGTTTATACAATTTCTTTCCATTCCCTAATCTTCACATTTTCTCTCTTCTCTTTTCCTCCCTCTCTCATTATCACATTTTCTGTCTTGATTTCATTCGCCGTCTATTTTAATCGCTCTCTATCTTCTCCCTCAGGGATTCTCAACTTCCCTTCTATTTCTCCGCCCCCTCCATTTTCTCTATCTCCGCTCCCTCCCTTTTACTTTCCTCTCTCTTTTCTTCCTCTTCCTTACTGTCTTTTTAACATTTTCTTTCTTTCTTTTCTTCATGGTTTCTCCAATTTTATCAATTTCTCCATCTCCCCAGTATCTACCCCTCTCTATTTGCAGTCCCTTCTCTCTCCTCCTCACTATCTCTCTTTCCTTCACTCCTTTGTCTTTTGTCTTTTCGGTTTCTTCCTTTCATTTCTTTCTCTCTCTCTCTCTGTCTCTTGATTATAAACTACTGCAGTTTTAAGAAGTTTTTCTGGAGTTGTTTGAATATTCCTCATGTAATTGTGTGTGGAGAATGGTAGCGATGCCCCTCTTCCCAATTATGCTAATAACATTACAAAATGTTTACAGTAATGGCAGTTGATGAGCAGCGAAGATGCATGCCCTTAGATCGAACGGTCACCATTTCAGTAAGCACAAGGAAGCCTTTCGATTTCTTGGCGTCCTCTCCAGAAGACCAGAGCACTTGGAAGGTTCCTCGAAGCGAGAGTATTAACGCTCTAATGGACCGTGGATTCATCCCTCTCTGACAAGGCATCAAATTAACGTCTCCAAGATGCGCCGGATGTAAACACACGCTCGCTTAGGCAATCAGGCGTCACATTAGCAAGAGGCATCTCGCAGGTTGGCCCTCAAAGGACTTAGTCCAAAGGGAGACCGGTTAAGGGGAGCGCACCCGCGTC
The DNA here is from genome assembly GCF_977018435.1 of Lepisma saccharinum. Lineage (NCBI taxonomy): Eukaryota > Metazoa > Arthropoda > Insecta > Zygentoma > Lepismatidae > Lepisma > Lepisma saccharinum. The sequence continues at coordinate 14,434 of NW_028143303.1, read as the reverse complement.
GACTAATAAGCTTGGTTAGCCATTACGCAGTTGCTGGAAAATGTCCAGGCATCGACGTAAGGAAATACTTCGGTATTGCAGGTCTCAGCGTGGTGTCAATGTACGGTGCAACGTTACATGCAGTACCACACTGGGCGTCATGTAAGTGAATAAATTGATATTTGTTGTCTATGCAGCATTTGATCCCTGGAATGAAATCCCGAGTAGATTGAGAAATCGCTGGATTTCGGGACTGGGTCTATAATCCCTGGATTTCGGGACTGGGTCTATAATCCTGGGATTTCTGGTCTGGGTCTATAATCCCGGGATTTCGGGACTGGGTCTATAATCCCTGGATTTCGGGACTGGGTCTATAATCCTGGGATTTCTGGTCTGGGTCTATAATCCCGGGATTTCGGGACTGGGTCTATAATCCCGGGATTTCGGGACTGGGTCTATAATCCCGGGATTTCGGGACTGGGACTATAATCCCGGGATTTCGGGACTATGGACAAAAATCCCGCCATTTCGGTACTGGGTCTATAACCCGCGATTTCCGGACTGGGAACTACAATCCCGGGATTTCGGGACTATAATCCGGGGATTTCGGGATTGTGAACTACAATCCCGGGATTTCGGGATTGGGACCATAATCCCAGGATTTCTGGACTGAGGACTATAATCCCGGGATTTCTGGACTGGGTCTATAATCCTGGGATTTCTGGTCCGGGTCTATAATCCCGGTATTTCGGGACTGGGTCTATAATCCCTGGATTTCGGGACTGGGTCTATAACCCACGATTTCGGGATTGGGGGACTATAATCGCGGGATTTACGGACTAGATATATAATCCCGGGATTTCGGGACTAGGGACTCTAATCCTGCTGATAAATCACATATTTCCTCGCCTCTCTTCCTTTCACATGCCATGCCGGAATTCGAACCGGGGAACTTCTGTGGTGAGACTTACAGTTGACATTTTAAAGAGCTCGCACACCAAGTCGGCTTTTTGAGATATCTACAGATCACTTTTGATTGTTTTTCACAGTAATGCGTCAGGCCGATCAAGTTCATTTACAGTGCGGTGATCTGCTGTTTGGTAGGTACATTAAACCACGAAACTTTAATCCTTATACGAGTACTTCCGGTCGTTACAGTAGATATTGATAGTTGACATGGGCGGACAGACTGACATAACTGACGCATTGGGGTATCTTTTATTTACGCTTTTTTACTTTGGCACTCAAGCTCCGTCAAACTGGAGATGATTCTGGTATATTTGAGAATTATTGTAATAATTACTTGTCGAAATACGAGTATTTACCGTTTACTCTGCTGCCTATCGTAGGAGTGCAATTATCATCAGTGGCGCAGGAATGTTTTTATTTGGGGATGCCTCCATATAGTACATTATGTGTTTATGAATTGAAGACTAAAATTGGTAAAAGCTGTAAGTGCCACAATATTTCAAACACCGTTTTCCACGTTAAACTGTGAAGTGTGCCATGCTTTATAATGTGGTAAACGTGAAATGTGGCTGGTAGCCCTCTAAGTAGTTCAAAGGGCGTGTAAAGAGGTCAGTAGTGTGCACGTTCTTACGGGCTGATGTGCGGAACGATTCGATTTCACAACACTTTCGTTTTTGGCACTTACAACGTTTACCACTTTTAGTCCTCAATTTTTGTGTGCAAGTTATGCGTGTGTCTCCATTCTGCTTCAGAATAAGTCACGCAATTGAAAAAGCAAAGCGCTAAACAAGCCTCTGCACAAACATGCTTAAAAATCTATTTATTAATGATATGTAAAATAGAAGAAACAAACTGGGGTGTAATAAGTGACCTTTCCTGAAGGCAACCAAAAGTCTCTTCCACATAGTACACCCCGGGTGCTGCAATATTGCATGCCAACGAGGCTTTGGCGTCTGGACTCGAGCTAGCGAGCTAGTATAATCCTATGTGGGGTGTGTACGGTGATGTTTGTTATTATCCCTTTATCCATTTTATCTTATCATCATTCATCCTCATCGTCGCGATTATCAAAAGCTGGCAGTGACATTAAATAACCTAGATCGATCAATCAATCAATCAAAGAAACTAATTAGTGAATATAGCCATGGACAATTTGCAGACAGAGCAATACTTGTGATTCCCACTATGCAATTGCCAATGGACAATTTGTACATCGCTATTTTCCTTACATTTCTTTTACGTTCTGGAGTTCTGGAGATATTCTTATGATGGAACATAGAATGTCATTTACTTATTGATGATTCCGTTTGAATTGTTGAACCTCACATAGTGATTAAACATGATGGTGGACATTTGCCTACAATTAATGTACAATAACTAACACCTTTTAGCGGTAGTCATAAACCAATAAAGAATAGCGACAGTTTACAAAGTTCAGGGGGACATCCATCACATAACTTCCCGATCTTCGCATCTTAGATGGATGTTACAGCATCCGGGACCCCCAAGAGGCCCGACGTAAGACGTCATCAATCATGAAAGACCTGGGTGGCCGTGCGGAAGGATTGAACACGGAAGGTTGTCTTGCGCCTCACCTTGTGACGTCATATCTTCCTCGGACGATGGACACGAGCCTCTTGATTAATGGCATCGTCCGAGGACGCCTTCTGATGACCTTGACACTGTAATGCATCTAAATGAGGCACTGGTGGGGTCAACTTGCTCTGGTTGAGCCCTTCTTCCCCGTCAAGGAAGCACAGTGACGTCACATTAGTAAGGAGCAACGAAGGAGAATCTGCAAGTTTTGTGTGTGTGCACATCCATAGGGCTGGAAACACCCAGTTAGCCGGCGAAATTATATTCACATAACCCTTCAACTCAAGCTCATGTTAAAATATTTCACAATTACAAGTAATAACGTACTTTTGTCACAGATGTCGTTGTACAGCTAACGGGAAAGGTAATACAGTAAACCCTCGTTAACCCAAATTCGCTGAAAACGAACACTCGGTTAACATGAACAAAGTTTTATCGGTTAACGCGAATTTCGGTTACCACGAATTACGAACTGTTTTTTAGTCCGTTGCGTCATTAGATCTCATTTAACACGAACTTTCAAAGTTTTTCATACTTTTTTTTTGTTGTTGTTGTTGTTCCTTCGTTGTTCCACTGCTAGGTATGTAAGAAATCGCTCAACAATCTCTATCATCTTGCCAACAATCAACTTATACAGTATTGTAACCAACAGATTCAGCTCAACAATGTGTTCAAATGTGTTTTTCTATTCTTTAAAACATAGCCAGTACGAGTAACATAAAGATTAAAACTTTGGTGCAATTGCTCGACAATCGCGATCATCGCGTCAACAATGAGCTTATACGTAATTAACCAACAAATTCAGTTGTGTGTTCAGATGTGTTTTTCTATTATTTAAGACGTAGCCAGTACGAGTTTGATCCGAATTGACTGCTAGTTTTATGGAAGCGATGAGTACAGTTGGCCATGAAGTTACGAGGCATTTGCGTTCCCGTCTGCGACAGCGCAATATATAGAAATGTTCCACCAAAAAATGATCTATGAGTACTTTTTTAAAAAGTTAATTACTGTAGTACTGTTTTCTATGATGACATACATAATACATATTGTAAATGGTTAATGTGTAGAAAGAACTGTATTGCAACAATAAACTTTGAGTCCCCGGTTAGCACGATTTTGTTTGACACGAACTCTTGATTTTTCGGTCCCTTGGGATTCGTGTTAACGAGGGTTTACTGTAGTAGGCAAATTGTACATCACTATACAGTGTGTCTTAAAAGTCCTGCAGAATTCAAAAAGCTAAAACTTTCAAAGTAATAGATTTATTACAACAAAATATTGTTTGTTGCACAGAGGAAACTTTAAAAGTAATGTTTAGTGGTTTGGTTCATCTCCTGTTGGGCACCACTCACGTCCAAACACTCTTGCAATCTCGTTTGAATCCGACCGTGCTCGTCCGGAATGTTGGGAATCACATCACGTATCTTGAACTTCATGTCGTCAAGATCTGACGGTTTCTGTCTTGACATATTCCCACAGCCAGTAATCGCAAGGCATGAAGTCTGGTGACCTTGCGGGCCAAGGTGTGGGTCCTTTTTTCTGCATCGACGCCATCTTTGAATCACGTGATCGTGTGATCACCTGCACACACGTTATTCAGCAGTGTGGGCACAACAAACTTAAATTTTCCTCTGTGTATAAAACCAATTTTTCGTTGTAATAAACCTGTTACTTTACAGTTATATTGTTTTTTTTTTATAATTCTGCAGAACTTTTAAAACACACTCTTTTAATTCTCATTTATTCTACACCCTGTGCTGTTTGAAGGAGTGGAATTCTGTTGATGCCAAGGAAATATTGTCCTCTTTTTCTTGACGTTGTTATTTCAATTCATCATCATCAGATTGAGTGGAAAAGACTGAATGAAAATGGTGATGAACAATTCGCCTGCTATTTCTTTTGTTGTTGGGTGGATACCGCAAATTTTTTACATCTCTTGAGAAAGTTTCCTTAAAAAGCGCCTCCTAAAAAATCTGCACGAGTTTATTTTCACTTATGAATCGTTCATAAAAATATATTGAAACACTGGAAGAAAAAATTAGAGAAGGGTATACGATGAACGGAGGAAGGGAGAGAGAAAGGAAGAGAGATAGAGAGAAACGTGGAAAGAAATATGAAAAGAAAGAAAACAGTGAAAAAGAGAGAAAAGGATAGAAGAAACGGAACATCGGAAGATAGAAAGATTAAAAAGAAAATATAGAATGAAGAAAGAAAAGAAGGATAAAGAAGAGGAAAGGAAGATAGAGAAACAAGCTAAGAAAGAGAGATAAGCAAAATATAGAGACATACAGGAAGAAAGAAAGATAGAGAGAAGAAAATGAAGAGAGGAAGAGAAGGAAGGGAAGGAAAGCAGAGAAACAAGGGAAGAAAGAAAGGTATGAGAAAGAGAGGAGGAGATAGCAGGAAAGGCAAATAGAGAAATGAAGAGAGAAAGAAAGTAAGATGAAGAGAAAAGAGGGACAGGACAAGAAAGAAAGGAAGAGAAGATAAAAGATAAGCGGAAGATGAGGGAATGACAGAGACATATAGAAACAGTGGATGAAGGAGAGAGAAATATAGAAAGAAGTGGAAAAACAGAGGACAAAAGAGATATAGAAATAAACATACAGGAAGAGAGAGAGAGAGAAAGGGAAAGAGTGCAACGAGAATATCCAGCAATGCAGAGCCAATATTAAATATTTCGTCCATCCTCGATTTCACCCACTTGGAATTCTGGCGCAACGAACTGAACGTATTTTGAAAATTTCCCAAGATATCCTCGTGCAGGTAAAACCGTCAACGAACTGAATGCTGTACAAAAATGTAAAAGAGAAAACATTTACCGCTACAGGCAGTGGTGAGGCAATACCATTAATATGAATGTGCCGCTCTGTATTCAGTTGCCATGCAAAATTGAGACGAGCTATGGCCAGAGGGTAGGGGGTGAATATTAGAAACATCGCTATGACATAGCCAATCGCTGATCATCAGTTGCTGCGTTTGCAATGGCAAAGATCTCATATCAATGCAACAACCGTCATCGTACACGTTCGCGACTGCTGAACCGAATGCACACCCAACGTACCAATTAGCAGAGCGAATACTTTGTGAAATGGGGCGAGAAATTGTTCTCTTGCTAACGCACGTTGGTGCTGCTTTCGAATGCGGTTTCGAAGGGAGGAGGAAAAGTAACATCATCCTGGACAGGGTCCATTGCTAGCAGGCCAGGATTTAAAGTGGTCGTGTGTTTAGGGAACCTTCGGACGAAAGCGACACGCAACAGGTCACATCCAGTCTGTAGAAAGCATTCACGACGCATGCGCCAACAACAGACCGAGAACCGTGGTGCAGTGTTTAGCACAGCACGCTACAACGCCAGGGGTCCCTGGCAGTGATGTGCGTCTACGCGTAAACAACGATAGTCTACATTCTACACGTAGGCTATTTTATACACGTAGATTACGTAATCTATGTAAACAACATGGCGAAAGGTTATAACTTAGCAACAGGCGCCGTGGAGTTAAAAGAAAATTATACTGCGTATCAGTTGCTGATGTGTTAAGAGAACATTCTCATACTCATTCTTCCAAATTCGAACAATTTCTCACGTAGGAAGAAACCTAATATAGGAAATATTCTAGTGTTTTTGGGGGGAAAATACCACTCTTGCCTCACGACTGCCATCTGTTGTTGTTTTTTGCATACTATTTATCTTCCTCCATAGTTGATAATAGAAGAGAAGAGACATTTTGTTGTAAATAGGATTCTTTTCCTTTCGTTAGGAACCAATACAGTTGAAAATGACACTTTCCTTTCATGAAACCCTTGAAAATTAATTTTAATGTACTTTAGATTGTCTACGTAGTCTATGTAAACTACAACCAATGTAATGTACCCGCTGATAACGTGTAGGCAACACATGTAGACGTAAACTTATAGTCTACGGCACATCACTGGTCCCGGGTTGAAATCCCAGCCTGGGCATAGGCGCTCTGCATGAATCCTTTCATCAATATCATATATTATCACTCATCCTCATCTTCGCAATCAGCCAAAAGCGGCAGAAAAGCTAAATTAGATAAACTAAATCAATCAATTAAACATGTGATGAAGGCTTATGGGAGTAGGGCCCCACACGTTTACTCCATTTGCGGAGTTCTTTGTGGACTGTTGCGAAAATGCCTAATCCCTTTTCGGTCTCTCTAGTTGTCATCACTGACCCGTGCGTCGCCATGTTTACAAAACGTCACCGGTCTCGGCGGAAATCACTTTGGCAGCCACTTCCGACGATGGTATTCTGATGGGAGAGAGTGCATGGCCACGACAGGGTTATGAACATCAGAAGCTGCCGACAACCATGTATTCCGGGGGCTTTCAGAATTTTTCTCACGTCTTCTCTTTGGTTCCGATGGCGATGCGTGCAGGGTAGAACCGCAGATGATGCCACCAAGGGGCGCAGAAAGCTAAACCAAAACTCTCCTTGACCTGTCTCGTTTCGGCTGCACGTGGGAAGAGATGCAATTTACATTCGTGTCACTTGATACCACCACTCGGAGTTGGTGGCTGCGATTTTGCTGTTAAAGTAGAGTTCTGAAACTTAGAATCTTCTCCTACTACCGTGCGTCCATTTCGATCTTCAGCCGAGAGATCGGGAGAAGCGTGGCGGGCGGCGCTGACGGAGATGTCGATATTTGCGGCCTGTAATGCCCGCTTTTTTTTATGGACATACGCAGACATTTATATAAATATTGTAAAAGACGAGTACTAACCTGTGTTATAACACGCAAAAGTTATTATGTAATTCATCCAAGTTCTGCCCTTATATACACAAATAAATACGCTTTAGAAACAATGTTAATAAAACATTTTAATCATAGTTTTGACCAGTAACGTCCTGCTTAAGTTTATATCCTTGAAAGAGTTTTGTGGCCATGGGAATCGTTTGGAGGTTTCGAATGTGCAACACTGTATCAAGATTACGCTGCAGACGAAACCGTTAAAAGTGAATGGTTTTCGTGAGCTTCCTTGCAATCCGAAATATCCGAGCTCGAGTTTTTTTGTTCCTTCGCGACTAGATGAAGACAGAGTTGTGAATATAGTGGCGAGCAATGTAAACAAAGAGCGTGTTAATTTCGTACTGTGCGCAAGAGTGTTATTTTTGGTTACTTGCAGTTACTTGTTTGTGTTATTGCAGTGTGTATGTGTGTTGTGTCAGTGAGACGATTGGAATGCCAGCCGCAAGGTTCACGTTAGAACAAAAAAAAAATTATGTATGACACGTACGTGAAAACAGACTCGTGTCGAGACGTGTGTAGGCAATTTGTACAGAAATTCCCAGGCGTTTCAACTCCACAGAGAGATACGGTTAGACATCTTGTCCTTAAATTACGAGAAACTGGATCGTTAAATTTTAAAACACCTACGCAAAAACGACGGATTCTAACCGAAGCAAAACTCGATGATATTGGTGCAGCGTTAGAACGTTCTCCAAACAAACCTCTACGCCGTGTTTCACAAGAGGTGGGCGTGTCAAAATCATCAGCACATACAGCCACTAAGCTACTAAAATTAAAACCGTACTCTTATAACACAGGTTAGTGCTCGTTTTGCAATATTTATATAAATCTGCATATGTCCATACAAATAAGCGGGCATTACAGACCGCAAATGTCGGCATCTCCGTCAGCGCCGCCCGCCACACTTCTCCCGATCTCTCGGCTGAAGATCGAAATGGACGCACGGTATATGTATATCCCATTCTCTTTCTCTCAACCAGCGTTGTCAGAAAATATGTTACGCAAAACGTATTATACAGTAAAGGGATATTTTAAATTTAAGAAAATTTAGTGGACAAACTTAATAAATAGAGTAGTCGGTTAGCTAATATTAAGATAGTCTATTACATCCCACATAATATTATGACAATTTTGTACTAAATCTAAAATATTATCTTCCTATGTTTGTTAATAATAATAACATGTGTGACTGCCATCTTCTGGGCATTTTTATAACTGAATCCCACTGTTTGGAAGTGACGTTACTTTTTTTGAAGAATTCTAAATGTAATTATTTACTTTTAGAAGTAAGTAACTGTAACAGAATGCCGTTATCTGCTACAAAAGTTATCAACAGTTACTTTACACATATAAATTGTGATTCGGATCCCACTTTAAATTATAAGTTCAGTCCACATTAGTCTCTTTGTGCATAAAGTGAACTTAAAACAAGAAATAAGTACTTACATTGTTAACATGAAAATCTGTACCACATGGGAAGGTACATTATTCGGCAACTTTGTTTTCAACCCTGCATCTTCTCTGGATACTAAGGCGAAAGAATTTTCGTGGAATCGCCTAAGGCAAAGAAGCTTTGTACGCAAAGATTTGAGAGTCTTTAGTGGATTGCTGCATTTATTTGGAACGTTATATTGGATCTAGAATGAATTAATTGTCGAGGAACTGGATCTTGTTGACCGTGGAATGGAATTATTTCTAAGCATTTAATGCAATATTTACAGGGTGTTTCAAATTAATCGACCCGATAACAAAAAATTATAATTAATTTTATTTTCATCCCACAGGCAAGACAACTACAACTGTCGAAAGATAACAGTTCAACATTTATTTACATCAATAAAGTATCGTCGCCTTGTAATTAAGGCGTCCCGGGTTCGATACCCGGTGGAGGCACAAGTGGTTCGGATCCCACTTGAAACTGTAGGTCCATTCCCGATTAGCCTTACTGTGCATAAAGTGGACTTACAACAGCAACTCAAACCACAACCAAATCGCATATCGCCTACTTTATTTATGACCTGTTTGTTGCCCATGTACAAGTTCCGTGCCAGAACTTTCGTTGGGCTGTGATTGCTGACTTGGAACCAATTGGCCACATTGTCTTTCTGTTCAACACACAACTTGAAGATCCGACATTGTTGCCTTTTTCTGCCTTTGCCTTCGCGTTTTGTGCCTCTTGGCTAATTTGCGAAGATGGGGATGAGTGATCAATGGACATTCACAAACAACAAAGCCCGAGCGGGATTCGAACCCGGGACCCTTGGCATCGCAGCGCTATGTGCTAACCACTCGGCCACAGGGTCCGACTTATGGCGTCTGATCTAAACATGTAACAACAATATATTGTTAAAGATTTTGAACTATGCTCTTTCGACAACTGCAGTTGTGGGATGAAATTAAAATTAATTATGTTTCTTTTGAAAGACTGTACTAGAAAAAATTGCTAAGTTCCAAATGTGGTATGAATTATTGGTATGAACTGACAATTTTAAAGTATATTCAGAGTAGAATAAAGCAAAGCCGATTTTTTGTTCCATCATTTATTTTTTGTAATAATACACACATGAGTCTCAAATTCTATGTTCGCATATACCATAATGTAATATGGTGCATTAACTACTTCTAGATTTAATAGTTTCTTGTCAGATTTCTGGTCAATTACTTCAACTTGAAGTTTTTAGTCTTGTGCTGCCATCTCTTATCATTTTTTTAAGCGCGCTGTTTTTGTTGCTTACACAGCGGATATGTCTATATAATATGTGACCTATACTCTATCCCCGGAATCTGTGGAGAAAGGTCGCGTATAACGGCAGAGAAAGGGAGCAAGGGTAGTGTGGGTAGAGCGAAGCTGCAGTCGCATCCATAGGCGCGCGCAGACCCTCTGATTAGGGGGGCAAAAGCCTTGATGAGAGTTCAATCGGGAAAGAAAAACCACATTTCATCTCACTGTTTTAGTTTTCTTGTATTATTGGATTGATTGTATGGTTATATAAATGTGTAACTAACTAACTAACTAACTCTCTAGCCTTCTTAAACCCGATGGTTCATGGCTGCAGCAACACAGGCCTTCCATCTGTCCCTATCTTGAGCAAGATCTATATACTCTTTTCCATCCCTACCGATTTCCCTTAGGTCCATCTCGACGTTGTCCCTCCATCTTCGTCTTGGCCTTCCTACTGGTCTCTTACCATCAGGTTTCCCAACAACAATCCTGTAAACTCCTCTTTCCTCTCCCATTCGTGCAACATGGCCTGCCCACCTAAGTCTTCTTGATTTAATTATTCTAATAATGTCTGGACATGAATACAAATTATGTAGTTCTAAATTATGTAACCTTCTCCACTCACCTGTCTCCTCATCCCTTTTAGGTCCAAATATTTTCCTAAGGATCCTATTTTCAAATACTCTCAATTTATGTTCCTCTTTCAATGTAAGGGACCAAGTTTCACACCCATATAATACTACAGGCAAAATTACGGTTTTGTATATTTTAACTTTTAGTTTCTTAGATATTAAACGAGAAGACAAAAGTTTATGAAGAGAGAAGTAACATGCATTTCCTGAATTAAGCCTACTTTTTATTTCCTCTTTAATATAATTTTCATTTGTTAATATTACTCCTAAGTATTTGAATTTGGAAACTGGTTCAAACGAGTTGTTATCAATAATTAGATTTTGATTATTACCTAACACTTGGTTTCGGCCTGTAAGCATATATTTAGTTTTCTCTTTGGTAACTTCCAAACCTCTCTCTTTAGCAGTTTTGAAAAATATTTTAGCATTATTCTTAATTGTATTCACATCATCCCCCAGTAAGTCTACATCATCTGCATATGCTAACAACTGAGTCACACCATTTAATTTTAGTCCTTCTTTAGTTTCTTTTACCTTCCTTACAGCATATTCTAAGGCAAAATTAAAGAGCAATGGAGATAATGCATCTCCTTGTTTTAACCCATCATGAATTGTAAATTTGTCAGACATATTAATACCCACACGAATTTTACTTTCTGTTTCACTGGTGCATATTTTTATCATACTAACAAGCTTCTTAGGTATTCCAAACTCTACTAATATATTATATAATTTATCTCTTTTGACCGAATCATATGATTTTTTGAAATCAATGAATAGCTGATGGACATTTTGATTATATTCCCACTTTTTTTCAAGTGTCTGTCTGATGTGAAAAATTTGATCTGTAGTTGATCTGTTGCGTTTAAATCCACATTGATAATCACCTATAATTTCATTAGCATATGGGGTTAGTCTTGTTAAAAGAATGTTAGATAATATTTTATATGTTGTTGAGAATAGAGAAATTCCACGGTAATTATTGCAGTTCATTTTATCACCTTTTTTAAACACAGGAACAATTATGGATTCTTTCCACTGTTGAGGGATTTCTTCTTTATTCCATATTAAGGTAATTAATTTATGAATTTGACATATTAATGAATTTCCACCATATTTAATTAACTCAGCTGGTATTAAATCAATGCCAGGTGCTTTGTTATTCTTTAGCCTTTTAATAGCATCTTTAACTTCAGTCAAGTTAGGTTCTGGAACTAAAGGTTCTGCTGTGTGGACTTCATTTACTTCTGATTTATCTCCTACATGGACATTTAAAAGGTCATTAAAGTAGTTCTTCCATCTATTTAGAATATCGCTTGGGTCAGCTAGAAAATCACCGTCTTTATCTTTTATCAAGTTTACTTTAGGTTGCCACCCCTTTCTAAACTCATTTACACCTTTATATAAATCTCTGATATTTTTATTTTTGCTGTTTGTTTCAATTTCGTTAATTTTGCTTTTCAAGTAATCTCTTTTTTTACTTCTAAACGTGCGGTTAACTTCTCGCTTTATTCTATTATAATTGTTTAGATTTGTATCATCAGAGTTATTTAACCACCTAAGTCTAGCCTGATTTCTTATTTCTATTAGATTATGACATTCATTATCAAACCATGGCTTACTTTTTCTCGGTTTATGGTATCCTATACTTTCTTTAGCTGCTGATTCTATTGCATTACGTATGTGCTCCCAATTCTTATTTACGTCTGTTTTATTTATATTTTCATCATCATTTAAATCCTGCAAAACATCAAATCTATTTGACAGTTTAATTTGGTAATCTTTCTTAATTCTTTCATCAGTAAACTTTCCTGTATCAAATTTTATAACTTTTAGATTTTGTTGCTTATGATTTATCACTGAGAGTCTTTCTCTTAATTTAGCAATTACTAAATAATGGTCACTGGCACAGTCAGCACCTCTATGTGTACGAACGTCAATTATACTAGTACGCCTTCTCTTATCAATGAGAATATGATCTATCTGATTATGAGCTTTACCATCTGGAGCAGACCAGGTATATTTATGGATATCTTTATGTTTAAAAGTGGTACTTTTCACAATTAAATTCTTTGAGGTTGCAAAAGTAATCAATCTTATACCATTATCATTACTTAATTCATGAAGACTTTCTTTACCAATCGTGGGTTTAAATGTCTCTTCTTTGCCAATCTGTGCATTACAGTCACCTAACAGAATTTTCATATCATACTGAGAAAATTTATCAAAGACCTGTTCTAACTCTGTATAAAAATCATCTTTAGTATTATCATCTTTATCTTCCGTTGGTGCATGTATGTTTATTAAAATAATTTTACACCACCTACCCTGTAAAACTGCATATGATATCCTATCATTAATAAATTCTACTGTTTTAAGAGCTGAGATAATTCTATTATTTATGAAAAAGCCTGTTCCAAAATTATGATTTTCAGTACCACCATAGAAAAAAGTATAATTTTTAGTTTTACAATTCCCTTCTCCTGGCCACCTAACTTCCTGGACAGCTACTACATCTAATTTATACTTAACTATCTCATTAACTGTACACTGAAATGCCCCAGGCCGGTAAAGGCTCAGAACATTCCAGGTGCCTAATTTAATATCCTTATTCCTAACGTAGATCTTATCCTTAGTCCAGGGACCTCCCAAAGTAGTCCCCACCCGGAGATCCGAACGGGGGACTATTTTACCTCCGGAATATTTTACCTTGGGAACATCCATGGCCTTATATTGCTGATTCTTGACATGGCTTTTTACAGTGCAGAGTTGTCAACTCTACGCCTAACCCCCAATATGAATGGAGGAACTAATATAAATGTGTATATATATTTATTAAATGCAGCAACATAGAGGCAGCATGCGAGAGTGTTAATAACAAGAAATTTGCCAGAGAACGAAGCGGAATAGTTAAATTAAATAGGAAATAATTCACCCCCTCCCCTCGGAGTTGCTTCGAACTTTCGAAATACTTTATTCTTTTTAACAGGATAAGACTTCTCTGCACTAAATTTCTAGGTGAAAGTATAATAATATGGCGACATGGACGTCTGGAAGGGGGAGGATGGCCCCACACACACTCTTAGAAAATTATATATTTCACATGTACAATTTGATTTCAGTCACAGTAACTTACACTAATTATTACAATGGATATGCAGGAACGCGAGAATTTGAAATTCAGATTGTCTTTTTTCAAGCGGCAACACTATTATCGGGATAATATGCCTCGTTTACTCCATTGAATAATTCCTTGCTTGCCCCTCCGTGTAAAAAATCTTCGAACGTCCATGATTAGGGTCGGGCAACTGTCCCCTCTTGCCCCTCCGTGCGCACGTCTATGGTCGCTTCCCCCCCTTCCACGCAATCTCGTTCCCTCTGTAGTGTTCATTGGTGGAGCCATCTCACGTTACTTGCGAGAGACTCTTGTTTTCGTTCGCTTGCTACAGAGACACCAACAACAGAGTAACTATACTTGTGCGAATTAACGGAGGGTGCCGGGGATTTTCCCCCGACAATAAAATTTTGTCCCCAGCAAAAGAAAATTATATTTATCCCTGCCAGGGATGTTTTTATCCCCCTCAAAGAAATTGCGATTGAAAAGCATGCTAACACAGGGTTGTTAAAGGTTTAGGAATTTTAAATAAATTCAATTCCGGTCCAGGAGAGAAAATCAGCAAGCGTAAATGGGTTCTGGACCGTAATGAACCTTTTTATATACAAGGTGCGTCTGAAAAGTTCGGTGAATGATCCCATATTTG